>NC_041395.2:185354579-185437079 GCF_900747795.2 Erpetoichthys calabaricus
CAGCTTGGACTCTGGAACCAATCTCCTTGAGAGGGGCTGGACTCTCTACCACTCTGGAGTTGCCCCCGGGTGAGAGGCGCCGAGCGGGTGTGGACATACTTATTGCCCCCCCGACTTGGAGCCTGTACATTGGGGTTTACCTCGGTGGATGAGATGGTAGCCTCCCTCCACCTTCGGGTGGGGGGACGGGTCCTAACTGTTGTTTGTGCGTATGCACCGAACAGCAGGTTCGGAGTACCCACCCTTTTTGGAGTCCCTGGAGGGGGTGCTGGAGGGCACACCTTCTGGGGACTCCCCTCGTACTGCTGGGAGACTTCATTGCTCACGTGTGCAATGACAGTGAGACCTGGAAGGGCGTGATTGGGAGGAATGGCCCCCCCTCTCTTCACCCGAGTGGTGTTTTGTTATTGGACTTCTGTGCTCGTCACGGATTGTCCATAACGAACACCATGTTCAAGCATAGGGGTATTCATATGTGCACTTGGCACCAGGACACCCTAGGCTTCAGTTCGATGATCGACTTGTGGTCGTGTCGTCGGACTTGCGGCCACATGTCTTGGACACTCGGGTGAAGAGAGGGGCGGAGCTGTCAACTGATCACCACCTGGTGGTGAGTTGGCTGCGATGGTGGGGGGAGGATGCCGGTCAGGCCTGGTAGGCCCAAACGTGTTGTGAGGGTCTGCTGGGAACATCTGGCAGAGCCCCCTGTCAGAAGTAGCTTCAACTCCCACCTCCGGCAGAACTTCGACCATGTCCCAAGGGAGGTGGGGGACATTGAGTCCGAATGGGCCATGTTCCGTGCCTCTATTGTTGAGGCGGCTGACCGGAGCTGTGGCCGTAAGGTAGTCGGTGCCTGTCGTGGCGGCAATCCCCCGAACCCGTTGGTGGACACCAGCGGTGAAGGATGCCGTCAAGCTGAAGAAGGAGTCCTACCGGTCCCTTTTGTCCTGTGGGACTCTGGAAGCAGCTGATAGGTACCGGCATGCCAAGCGGAATGCGGCTTCGGTGGTTGCTGAAGCAAAAAACTCGGGCATGGGAGGAGTTTGGGGAGGCCATGTAGAACGACATTCGCACGGCTTCGAGGAGATTCTGGTCCACCGTCCGGCGTCTCAGGAGGGGGGAAGCAGTGCAGTGTCAACACTGTGTATGGTGGGGATGGTGCGCTGCTGACCTCGACTCGGGACGTTGTGGGTCGGTGGGGGGAGTACTTCGAAGACCTCCTCAATCCCACTAACATGCCTTCCAATGAGGAAGCAGAGCCTGGGGACTCAGAGGGTGGGCTCCCCCATCTCTGGGACTGAGGTCACCGAGGTGGTCAAAAAACTCCTTGGTGGCCGGGCCCCGGGGGTGGGATGAGATACGCCCGGAGTTCCTCAAGGCTCTGGATGTTGTAGGGCTGTCTTGGTTGACACGTCTCTGCAACATCGCATGGACATCAGGGACAGTGCCTCTGGATTGGCAGAGTGGGGTGGTGGTCCCCCTCTTTAAGAAGGGGGGCCGGAGGGTGTGTTTCCAACTACAGAGGGATCACACTCCTCAGCCTCCCTGGAAAAGTCTATTCGGGGGGTTCTGGAGAGGAGGGGTCCGTCGGATAGTTGAACCTCGGATTCAGGAGGAACAGTGTGGGTTTTCGTCCTGGTCGCGGAACAGTGGACCAGCTCTACACCCCTTAGCAGGTCCTGGAGGGTGCATGGGAGTTCGCCCAACCAGTCTACATGTTTTTTGTGGACTTGGAAAAGGCGTTTCGACCGTGTCCGTCGGGGAATTCTGTGGGGGGTGCTCCGAGAGTATGGGGGTACCGGACCCCCTGATAAGAGCTGTTCGGTCCCTGTATGGATCGGTGTCAGAGCTTGGTCCGCATTGCCGGCAGTAAGTCGAACCCGTTTCCCAGTGAGAGTTGGACTCCACCAGGGCTGCCCTTTGTCACCGATTCTGTTCATAACTTTTATGGACAGAATTTCTAGGCGCAGCCAGGGTGTTGAGGGGGTCCGCTTGGTGGACTCAGGATTGGGTCACTGCTTTTTGCAGATGATGTCCTGTTTGCTTCATCAGGCCATGATCTTCAGCTCTCTCTGGATCGGTTCGCAGCTGAGTGTGAAGTGGCTGGGATGGGAATCAGCACCTCCAAATCTGAAACCATGGTCCTCAGCCGGAAAAGGGTGAGTGCCCTCTCAGGGTTGGGAGAGAGATCCTGCCCCAAGTGAAGGAGTTCAAGTATCTCAGGTCTTGTTCACGAGTGAGGGAAGAATGAAGCGTGAGATCGTCGGGCGGATCGGTGCGGCGTCCGCAGTGATGCAGGCTCTGCATCGGTCTGTCGTGGTGAAAAAGGAGCTGAGCCATAAGGCAAAGCTCTCAATTTACCAGTCGATCGATGTTCCTACCCTCACCTATGGTCATGAGCTATGGGTAGTGACCGAAAGAACGAGATCGCGAATACAAGTGGCTGAAATGAGTTTTCTCCGTAGGGTGTCTGGGCTCTCCCTTAAAGATAGGGTGAGAAGCTCAATCATCCGGGAGGGGCTCAGAGTAGAGCATCAAGAGGAGTCAGATGAGGTGGCTCGGGCATCTGATCAGGATGCCTCCTGGACACCTATCTGGTGAGGTGTTCCGGGGCACGTCTAACCGGGAGGAGGCCCTGGGGAAGACCCAGGACACACTGGAGGGATTATGTCTCCTGGCTGGCCTGGGAACGCCTTGGGATTCCCCCGGAAGAGCTAGAAGAAGTGGCCGGGGGAGACGGAAGTCTGGGCATCTCTGCTGAAGCTGCTGCTCCCGCGACCCGACCTCGGATAAGCGGAAGTGGATGGATGGATGGATTTTTTTTTAAACTATCCATCTGCTATTTTAGAGCCATTTAAGCCTAGTACAAGATAAAACCTATTTCTTTAGTATCGAACAGAAGGTGAGCTCAGTTGTACACTTACCCTAGCATGTTATTCATCCACACAATGCAACTTTAACTGAAATGACAATGAAGGCCTCAAATGGAAAGAAAAAAAGCATTCCCAATAAGACTGTACAGGGTGGGAGGCAATAGCCCCGTTAGTTTAGTGCTTGTGTGTGGAAGGAAAATTTGTTTTGCACGGGAAAACATGCAGACTCCACATGTACAACAACTATGCTTGGGCTTCACACGCAGTGGCGCTAATCAGAATCCTTTTCGTTTTTCCATTTTGTCTGCTGTATAGATGATTTATAAGAACATACAAGACAGACCCAAAAGGTAATGCATTGATCAGCCTTTGAAGCACCTTGGTGCAATGCCTTAGACCAGGGGTCTCCAAACTACAGCCCGTGGAGACTTTTTTATCTACGGAAAAAAATTATGGAAATTTACGTGTATCCTGCCAAGATCAGCCGCCGCTTACGTGGACGTTTATACGTTTTTACCGAATTAAAATAGAGGCGCGCAGTAGTGTGTTATGTTTTTCAACCGATCACTACATTGCAAAACCTTATTCGCTGCTTACTTTTTCTACTTCTGTTCACAGTCAATGAAATGATATAACACCACCTAGTGGCAGAGTTTTTAAATGGTTAGCTGCTTGTTCAAGACTTGATTATTTTGATCACAGTTTGCCAGTTGCGGTTGACTGCTGCGATGAGGAGGAGTTGGTGTCAGTTAGTGTCTAATTGCGAAACATGTTGCACTCTATTTTATTTAGTGATAATTTCCTTCGCGTAATTACTTACCAGTGTGTATAAAGTATTTGGAATGTCATTAGTTTAACAAGAATTTTCCGAATATTCTGAAGAGGAAACATTAAAAGCAACAATCTCTCTACCATAAGTGGATATATTTGCAGACTATATTCAGGTAAGTTTAACTTAAGAAATCGTAAGAATTTTTAAAAATTGTTTTGGGTCGTTTGCAGCTATAATTGCGACGAAATTAGTTCGCATAATCAGGTTTTTTGAGCGATATGTGTGCAAGATACTTTCAGTTTCACTATTTATTCATGTTGAAGTCACTTTATTTTAGTGCCCAACGATGGCCGAGAAGAGGAAAAGAAAAATAGACGATGAGTGTCGGCAATTATCAAGAAGAATGGAGTTTGAAATACTTCTTCATCAAATCCGGCGAGAAAGCAATTGTGTGTGATTTGCAACGAAACTGTGGCTGTGATGAAAGAATACAACCTGCGCCATCATCATCGAAGCAAACATCAGGAGAAATATGCACAGTTGGAGGGTAAAGTTCGTGCCGAAAAATTTTCTAAATTACAAAATTAACTCCGGGCATTGTTCAGTAAATCCTCAAATGAAAAACGAATCCTTAACTAAGGCCAGTTATAAAGTTGCCTACGTCCTGGCTAAAGTGGCAAACGGTTTACAGATGGTGAAGTAGTGAAGGAATGTTTGTTGGAGGTGGCTGAGGAACTTTGCCCAGAAAAGTCGAAACAATTTAAAAATGTAGCTTTGGGTGCAAATACCATTGCCCGCCGTTGTTGCAGACATGGGTGAAAACATTGTGACTCAAATAGCGAAAAATGGCAAGCAAGTTTCGCCATTATTCAATTGCAATAGATGAATCGCTGGACTGACTGTTCCACCTCTCAACTGCTTGTATTCATTAGAGGTGTGGATGAAGGACAATGAACATAACACAAGAGCTGGCTTCCCCTACATAGCCTGTATGGCACTGCTACCGGAGAGGATATATTCCAATGAATTGAAAAAAACATTTGCTGATATAACCTTGGACTGGGTACTAACCTTAGTTGCCTGAACTGTTGATGGAGGAAAGAACATGAGTGCATAAAGAAAGGCTTGGTTTGGACAAGTGAAGCAGATGTGTAATGAGAAAAACATTCCACAACCAATGTTCCTGCACTGTATTATTCACCAGCAAGCCTTTGTGTGCTAAATATGTGGACATTAGCAGTGTACTGAATCCTGTGGTGTGAAGATGGTGAATTTAATAAGGTCACATGGGCTCAACCATAGACAGTTCAGAGACATGTTGAAAGATACTGACACAGAATCGCAAGATTTACCATATTTACACAGCAGTAAGATGGCTAAGTTTGTGAGAAAGTTATGAGCAGAGTATTTGAATTAAGAAAGGAAATAGGTAACTTCCTGGAAAGTAAAGGCAAGCCACAGCCATTACTATCTGATGAAGAGTTGGGTATGGAAATTGGCCTTTGCTGCAGACATAACTAGTCATTTAAATTTTCTGAACCTAAAACTACAAAGAGAGAAAAATCTAGTTTCTGATCTATACACCCACCTAAAGGCCTTCAGATCTAAACTTGTCTTGTTTTTGGAACAAGTACAGGCCAACAACTTGACGCACTTTCAGCAGTGCAAGGTCTTCATGGCTGAAGCAACAGCTGAGTTCACCACGTCATTTGCATGCGAGATCATCAAAGACCTCCAGCTACAGTTTCAGGAGCGGTTTTCTGACTTGTATTCAAAGGCAGAAGAAGTGAGACTGTTTCAAAACCCATTTGAAGCAGATGTGGCCAGTTGCCCAGATGAACTGCAGCTGGAGGTCATTGAGTTGCAAGCAAATGACTTCCTTAGGGACAAGTTCAAAGAAGGACTGGTGGGTTTTTACCAGTTTTTTGCCCAAGGAAGACTTTCCTAATGTCAAAACTTTTGCATCAAGGTACCTTTCAATCTTTGGAACAACATACTTGTGTTGAACAAACATTTTCAAGAATGAAATACGTGAAGAACAATTTGAGAACAAACTTGTCTGATGATAATCTCAGGGTCACTGTTGATGTTAGGGGACATCAAATCTAAAGCCAGAAATGTCTGCTATTTTGGCATCCATGAAACAATTTCACCATTCCCACTAATACAGGTGTTCATGTGTAGTGTATCAATGTGTTATTAAATAATAACTGAATAAAATAATATTAAATAAATAATTAAAAACAACATCTATGTTTTTGATTCTTTTTTTTATTTGGACCTCGAGTGTGTAGTCCAGCCCCCAAACTGCTGTTTGATAGTTAATGCGGCCCTTGGACTGAAAAGTTTGGAGACCCCCTGCCTTAGACTGTTAGCTATTACTACTTTGAAAAGGATAAAGAATGTCAAAATGTTTCAAAAACTACCACTTGCCATATATTTTATTGCTTTGATTCATGATTTGTATTAATATTACTATCAAGCAGAATCAATTAGTGCATTTCTATATCATTAATGGCAACTTATGTTCTTACTTATGTATAGTATGTATTAAAAAGGAATAAAACATTATGCAATAATATTTTGTTGCATAAAATATTTATGTAATTTATGATACCTTTTCAAAGAATATTTATCTACACTGTTGATACCATTGTATAGTTTTATCTTGTAATGTTCCCATGAGTGGCTTGAAAGGCACAATTAAATAAAATACGTTATTATTTATGTTTGTATTTTCTCCAAAAGAAATTGTCCTTGAATTTTCTCTGTGAGGATATAAGAAAAAAAAGCACACATCATGTTCACACACTACAGTATAACAACAGTTTAAAACCAATAAAAGTGTGAATGGTATTTAACTTAAATTTCCATATATTAAGAAAAGGTTATTGCTGATCCTTGAATGGATTTGAACAGAGGATATCACAGACACTGATAGGCTCACCATTTAAACCTTTCACTGCTCCCTCTGCTGTATTTTCACTGGTAGCACACCATTTAAACCTGTCGCTGGTCTACCATGTGAATTTTCAAGCTACTGCAATCACGTTGCTGTAAACTTTCTGAAATGGTACGGTTGCATGCAGTATAGTATAGGCAGGGTATTGCAAGGTAGCATAGTATTCCTCACTAATTCTGCTTGGCTACATCTGTGTATGAGTATACTTGAACAGCATTACTTTTCAAGTTTCTGATCAGTTACATTAGTTGACCTCTGTCTGCATGTCTCTTGGTATATTATCCTTTTAGTAATTGGGTCTTAGGTGCTAATCTGATTACAGGTCACAAAGTAATTGCTTTCCACCAAATACAGTTAGCTTCAGAGAATAGTGGTTGGAGCTCAAAGTTTTATTTTAGAGCATAACCCAGTAATTGAGTAGATTATCAATGATGGCAGTAAGAAAGTATCCTCCTAATATAGACTCATAAAACAGGCATAAAGTGAAGAGAGTCCACATTTATTTTTTTTAACAAGCATTCAGGGTGGAGATGAAAATCGAGGACTTACTGCGACATTAGGACTTCTTTCAAAGTTTTTAAATATCTCTCTGTCTTGTGAGATGATACCTGTACTTCTCAACCTATTGCAAATTTCTTTCAGTCTGACCCCCAAATGGTCTCTCTCTCAACACT
The DNA here is from genome assembly GCF_900747795.2 of Erpetoichthys calabaricus. Classification (NCBI taxonomy): domain Eukaryota; kingdom Metazoa; phylum Chordata; class Cladistia; order Polypteriformes; family Polypteridae; genus Erpetoichthys; species Erpetoichthys calabaricus. The sequence goes on from NC_041395.2 coordinate 185,361,861, forward strand.
GGCTATTTATGTTTCAGTTTTACATTTATATTGGGTGCTCGGTTTTTAACCCAATTCCCTATTTTTTTTGGAGTTCGTGAGTGCTAAAAAAAATCACAAGACCTTGAAGTAAAATTGTTCTTTGAATAAACCAAAAATATAACTAATAGGCAGAAAAAACAACACACCTTGAGGAGACAATGATGGTCCTAGCTTACAGAAAACCATTTAATCTGCTTATTATTGTTTTAATCATGTATGGAAGATATTGCTTATAATTTCTGCAAAACTAACATAGCTATTTGCTTTTTACTGCAATATAAGCATGTTAACTTTCAAACCACATAAAGTGATCTTAATAACACACTTTATATGGAAGTAGTAGTATCCTTTATTTTGGTGTGACAGAGCAACTTTAATGAAGTGTTTTCCGCTGCAGATCTTGAAAACCTATAGGGAAATTTAGCAGTAAGAATAGGAATATTAGAAGTATTATCACGTGTACAGAGGACTGTGAAGTTATTTACATGTTAATTCAACATGCAACACATTGTCACTATTTTTCGCACCAAGATAAACAAGAATGCATAATAGAAAGCACAAACCAGCTTGCATGATATACCTCTTATTTCTGTTTATAGTTGTTTAGTTTTACAATCTTTGTTTGGTAGTTAAAAAATAGGACTACTGAAAGATCAAGAATAAACTTAATGTTATGACAATAAATATGCAACTATTCAAAAATATTTGTGTTGCAGTAGTTTTGGTTCTGTTTTAATATAGTCCCTCAGTCCCAAATAAAAACTATACATTGCCAAAAAAAGAGATATTACAATCTCATAAAATCATTTTTTATATTAGTGAGAATTACTTGGTAAAAGTTTACCTGTTGAAATGCTAACTGTAAACAATTTGAGCATTCATCTAGTATACTGTAGGATTTATAGAGAGTACTATATTCTACAGCCTCTACTACTGTTGAAAAAGTACGTTAAAATTGACATTCTTTCAAATAAATGTTTTGTCAGCGATTCAAACTGCTATTAACTTGCTAAGTTATGGGCCTGCCAGCACCACACCAGGAATCACGCGAGAAAAGAAAAGAACTGCGGCACAAGCAACAGATTGAACAAGAAGAGTTGGAGCGAAGAATGAAGGAACTGCAATTAGCCAATGAGAAAAAGCAACAAGAGCTGGAGTCTATGAGAAAGGTAAAAAGTTACTAGACACAATAGTTTCATATTTTGTAAAAATTTCTACACCCTCCTATTGAGAATTTGGCATTTTACCACACTGTTTTATGAAATTAATGTTCAGAGTGAGAGTTGCAAAATTGACAGTTTCTGTGGAGCAGACATGGAGACAAATTCTTAAAGGTTATAGATAATTCAATATCATACCCAATAGTAAAAAATGGCTTAAATACCAAGATTGTTTTGCAAACATAGTTTTTTTTTTTCTGGATTGATGCCAAAAACATGCTAATGGAAAATAAGAGCTTATGTAATTAAAGCTGGAGTCCACAGTGAGCCCTGACGAGTGAACTTAAGAATAACTGATCAATTTTACTGTGGCTCAGGTATAAATTATTGGTGCCTGAAGATGGTGTTGTGAACATCTTTAAAATGGCTTCCCTTGGGTGGGGTGGTTGTAACTTTACTTTTCCACACTATACTGCCCATAGAAGTCAACTATAATCCCATCCTTCAAACATCTCAAGGTGGCTCCTGAACACCTAATCCCTCCATCCACTGTCAACATGTTTTTGTTTTCTAAATTGCTATAAAAAAGAACATAAATTAGTTCATGACTATATTTAACATCTATTGGTGATTGCTCATGTGCATCATAGGAAGTCGGCCCAAAGTGAACTCCATTTCATTTTCAATATGATCACTTAGTGTGCCAGAGAATCCTGTTTACATGAAAGGTTCTGTTTCAGGTGTTACGTATTCTTAATTGATATTTCACCTACAATCATTTTTGCAGCTATACACAGGAAATATGACCTTCAGTTCAGGGATTGCACATAAGCAGTATACTGTGAGTAAAAAAAGTAAACACATTAACAATAGTAATAAAAAAAATTAAAACCTTATATAATACAATATATGTAGCACCCAGAATATTTAGCCTTTGTTCTAATATACTCAAATGTATACTTTTTTTTTTTTTTTTGCTAATTTCACACTTCTAAGCAAATGTTTCCAACAAGTGGACAAACTGATTGAATCACTTCAATGTCAGTTTTAAAAGGATTTTAGAGATGCCCCAGGTTTTAAATAATTGATCTATGGAGGAGGGCCATTGTTATGTCCTTCCTTTGCAAGCTTTTGGCAGTTGGTTGGTGAGGTGGATTCTTGACCTTCTTCTTTACATGCTACTGGGAAATGCTATGCACTGAAGTATAAAAAAGTTGTGCATTCCAGTACATGTACACCTTACAATGAAAGCTGACAGCGACTTTCTTTTGACCTGAAGAATGGAACAGTTAATATCTTCCAGAAGGGTGAAGTGGTGGCTCTGAGGCTAAGGATCTGCGCTGGTATCCCGAAGGTTGCCGGTTCGAATCCCCGTCAATGCCAAAAAGAAATCCTACTCTGCTGGGCCCTTGAGCAAGGCCCTTAACCTTCAATTGCTCCAGGGGCGCTGTACAATGGCTGACCTTGCGCTCTAACCCCAAGGGGAATGCGAAAACTAACAAATTCCTAATACAAGAAATTGTATAAGGCGAAATGAACAAAAAAAAACACCCAGCTGATAACCCAAAGCCACAGATTCAAGTCAAGAACCTGTGTGATAGGTGCCATATAGGGCAAGGGTCAAAGTTAGCGAGTTTTAACTGTGAAGGGAAGACTTTAAGCAACAGGATCATTGGGTCAAGTGGCAGTAAGAAACCTGCTGTTTACAACTGAAAAATAAGAGAAAGAACCTTGCCTGAACCAGGAGTCACTGTCAATCTCTGTGTACTCTGAAATTAAAGCATAGAACAAATAAAACTTTGAAGATATGGATTCTGCACAGTAAGGCTGTCTAATTAGCCAAAAGTTAAGATTTGAATATTCCAGTTAAAACAAGTAAATATTCACACTTAGGTTATTGATTTTGGTTGTTGCATGTATATGTATGTGCTTTTTTATACTTTATTACTATGGAAATAGCTGTAGTGATGACCAAAGCAAGAACAAATGGCAACAGCAAAAAAAAATTCCTACTGGTACTCGTGTAACTGTTACTTAAATATAAGAGCATCAATATCTCTTAACATTTGCATTACCGTATTTCTTTCAGTCTGGTACTGACCGGTTGGATATACAAGTTTGTTTTGGGACAGCAAGCCATAAAAGCAGCCACAAAAAGGTGCTGAACTTTATACAAGCAATAGGTGATGGCACTACAGTTCATTTTTCTTTTTTTTTCTTTCTCGTGCACCTTCAAATCATGAAGTGCTTAACAATGTGCCATGGGTCGTGTTGTGTAGCACTCAATCAGTGTCTTCTGCTAGAGTTGTATTGTGGCGTTTCTTGGTGGTGCAAAGACAGCTATGAGGAATGGGAGGAGGTTTCAATTGCAACCCAGGGGAAAGTCTTGTGATGGCACAAGACACCTTTGTAAAAATATTTGTGACAATTGTGAGGGATCGTGCTTTTGTGCAAAACAGGCAAAGGCAGAACTGTGGTAATATAGAGCGAAGTAAAAGTGCAGGACAAGGGGCTGGCGTACATGTTTTATTATTCTGGAGGTCTCCAATGGGCAATGGCAGTGTACTATTTATGTCACGACAATCAGAAAAAAAGCCTGTAGGCACCTGTGGACTATCGTGGAAAAGTGTGTTCATCACAGCATCAAGACATGGTTTGCATAATCAGTCTACTTTTTTCCTTTTTCTTCCTTTACAGGAGAAGAAATATTTTAATAAAGGTGGCCTGAATGTTTTTAATTACAACTCATTTTTTTGGCATTATGATCAAACCGTCCAGCCATGTAAGAGAGAGAGAGAGATTAATTGTAGGACACAGAGTATTGACTGTCGAAGTTCTTTAAAGTGAGGATTTCAAAGCTTTGTACTAAGTGTCTTAATTCTGATTTTCCTTTTATTTTCCATTTGCTTTATGATAAGGTCTTGGAATTAAACAGTCGGGATCTCAGGTATAAGAGTGAATGGGACAGAATGAGGTGCAAAACAATACATTTAGGGCACAGAAGAAGCATTTTGGAAAAACTGCTGTTTGTACACTTATAGATCTAAGTACAGGAGAATGGGATTAAAAAAACACGGTTGTGAAAGGGGTCTGGCTGTAACTTTTTATAATGAAGAAAACAAGTTAACCATTCAGAATTACCAAAAGGCTGTTCATGAAAGTAAATTGCAAAAACACATTAGTAAAATACTGCAGCTTTATATAGTGTGTCTAATTTAACAATGCCCAAAATCAGTATAGGTTAAACAAACAACTGTTCTTTGACAATCCAATGTCAATTTAAAAAAAAATTGAATTACATTCAAAATGTGAGGTTCAAGCTGACAGCCCTGCTAAACAGCTGTGCTTCTAGCTATTGTCCCTGTATGGCATCATTCACACAAACTGTTGATCCTAAGAAACTTGTTTTGGATTTGGATTTGCCAGCCCTGTTCCTCTCCAGAGTTTCCTCCAGTTTTCAGGGCCCTTTGATGGTATATGAAACTGTACTCACTGACACCTTGCCCTTTCTTTATTATTTCTCTAAATGACAAAGACCTTCACTTTTAAGGGCTATAAAGGGTCCATCAGTCTTCCTTTGTTAATTGCATTTGTCTCACTATAATCATAACAGTATACAGTGCAATAATGCAAATAATGCTTACAGGGTGTTACAACATGGTTTGTTCTAACTCTGCTTTTATGCAGACAGAGAGTTTGTAATTAACAAAAGTTTGGGACAACTGTAGAGTTTTTTGATTTCAATTTCCAAGGCTTAATTAATTTACATTGTTATAGAAAAGCTGTAAGATGTTAATCCATTACTTGATCCCTGAAAAGGACCTCTTTTTGGTGTAATGGCAAAATTACTTTTTTAGTTTCTGTTAACCTAAATTTTAACATTGGCAGTTTACTGTTTACTTTGTACTATTTCAGATAATTCACTGGACTTGAACTGCTTACATTTCAATAAAAACGGGAAAAATCATAGTGTTCTAAAAGTTTTGAGCAGTAGTGTAAATGTAGCAGGGTTTCACCAGTTCCATGTAGCAGCTGTCCAATCCCACACTCCGCTCCCTTCTGTGTGTTTATATATAAAATATGCTTTACTCTACTCGTGTGCCAAGCAAAGTAGACCGTCCGTCACAATGTTTGATATGTTTTACTTTTTTGTTAATGTCTAGAAAGTTCAAAGGACTTATAGTCCTTGTCATCTTATAAACAGATATTAGAAGATGCTTCAAGAAATGCAGCTGAAGAAAAAAGACGACTACAGACAGAACATGAACTTCAAGAGAGATACAGAATGGATCTTGAAAGAGAAAAAATGGTAATTAGCTTGTACATTTAATGTTCCTTTCGGTCCACTTGACTTAGAAACAAATTTGTCTTGTATTTCTTAACCAATGTGTTTTTGAACAAATCTCTAGTAATTACCATGTTTGTGTACATAACATTTACATTAGCGTGTAATGGGTTGAACTTTGCTACAGTAGAAACCTTAGAAGCAATTACTAAGTATGTTGCATATTCTTTAAAAGATTATTTTAGGTGAATTTTTTTTTATTTGACCAGGACTTCAGATAAATAAATGATCTAGTGTCTATTCCATTACAGAGTGAGAAGTCTGTGCCTTAGTACAGATTATTTGAAATTGAGGCAGAATTAACAAATAGGATGAATATTGTTTAGTTATGCACTACAAAATTCTTTTTAGTTCAGAGTATTTTCTAAATGAATACTTAATTATCAGGCATCGCAGCAGCATAAAGATAGTTACCTAAGTTTGAACAGTTATTTCACAGAGTACTCGGGGGCACTTTTTTTTTTAATTAATATATATGCAGTATATATACAGTGTGTACAGTGAGCATTTTTTTTTGACAGTTGGTCTTTGTATAACAAGGAGTAGTACATACCAAATTGTTTTTTTATTGCATTTCCATTTAAGAGTATCGGACTGATGTAAAAAATTGACTAATTTTAATTGCTATATTATCCTAGACAGCCTTTTTTACAAGTGCTTCTAAAACCCTGATGTCATTTTAATAATCTGGGAAACGAAGGATGGCAACTTTATCGGTACCTGGTTTAATGTCAAGATTATTTTCCAAATGACTATACGATTATGCTGAGTATCATGTAAAGCTATGTGGTCATTTTTACATAATGAATGTCAGTGGCAATAAACTAACCAGACATGCAGCAACCCTGTTCTTATGTTTATATAAATATATATATGGACAATCCACAATGGGAGCAAATGAGTCACGTATCTTAAAAGTTTTTTATTCCTAAGCTTTTGATCTACTACCAGGAATCATCATCAGAGGAAAATGGTTAGACTTACAGGAACCCAAGGCAATAAAGTATAGCAAATAAGGAGGGAAGGATAGGTTGATGTGGGGTGGGATTAATGAGGTGGGGTTTGGAGGGTATTGGTCACAAAGTCATTTTTATTATTTGCATATTCTTTCTTTCAAGCCTGTATATGCTGGGTTCATGTCACCTTAAAAAACACAAAAATCCATTACTGTGAGTTTAGCCAATTCACAGTAGCAGTGTTTCCATTTAAAACTGCTAATAGGCAACATAAAACAGGTTACAAATATACAATGTATTAATTATCTTGTATTTGGTCCTAAGTTAATTGTTAAAACTATAATATATTTGAATGAATAGATTTGCTTAGTTATATCATGTCATCAGCCTGATTATTTTGTATATAAACAAAATGCAAAAAAAAAAAAGGAAATAATAATCAAGTCAACCCATGTTAATTTATTTTTGTATGGTGCTCTTCACTGACTACAGGCTCAATGTGTTTTAACACATTTATAGCAAAAGTACAAGCTGCATATATTACAAATTACATGATCTATACACACACAAACACATACAGATTTGATTAGACTTACAGTCAAACAAAGCACTTGAATAATGTGAACAATTCCTAACAATATAAGTTCATTAATATTATACTTGAGATATTGCCATTTGACAGTGGACTAGAGGTTAACAAAACTTGTGTTAGAATCATTCCTACTGGAAATGAACCTCTGGGAAGTCCATTGTCGATTACAATAGAAAGCTATTAGTCATAGTTAGATATAGTTACAGTTTTGAAGAACTAGTGCAGCTTGATGTCCACCCCTTCCTTGCCATTCTACAGTATTATAGAGCAGAAGTATAAGCTAGGTAGGTATAGTATTGACATCGATTGACACAGTAGGATACAGAGAAGAGGTAAGTAAAAATGGGTCACAGTTTATTGTTACACTTATTTTTTTGTGCAGATAACTAACAAACAGATGTAATGAGACCAGCTAATCAACAGCTGTAATCAGGGACTTGCTAGACTAAAGGAATGAGTTTTCAGACAGAATTTAAAAGATGAGCTCAATGGGGCATCTCTTACACAAACATTCAGATCATTTACAGGGGCATAACTAGACAGAATGGGGCCCCTAGGATTAGGTACATCAATATACATACTGTATATGCATATGAAACTTTTTGTATGTTTTTATTCAAACAGGAAAATTATAAACTATATAATGTAAATAACACACAATTTGATTTCAGAAGTCTTTAACTACAAGTGATGTCATTTGCACTAGGATTGCCTTACCCACTCCGCATTACTACCAATGTGTGTATCATTTATGAAATGGCCCATGTAATGTTTATAAATATACAAGTATTACAATGCTTTTTAACATTTATTGTAAAAATTAAATATTGCAAATACTGATAGTAATCATCACAAAAAAAATTTCATCACATGTTGAAGTTCTAAGAAACCCACCTTTAGTATGCAGTACTGGTACACATATATAATGGGAACCACTGTTGTCAAATGTTTTGTAAACTTGAAAACGAAGCGACATTGTATTAGAAATACATAATACAGTAATCCCTCGCTATATCGCACTTCGACTTTTGCGGCTTCACTCTATCGCGGATTTTATATGTAAGCATATCTAAATATATAACGCGAGTTTCTGCGGACAATGGGTCTTTTTACTTCTGGTACATGCTTCCTCAGTTGGTTTGCCCAGTTGATTTCATACAAGGGACACTATTGGCGGATGGCTGAAAAGCTACCCAATCAGAGCACGCAGTTAAGTTCCTGTGTGCTGATTGGCTCAGCGACGGTGCGCCGAATTCGATTCTGCTGTGTTAACCAGGAAGTCTCATCTTGCTCATTCAGCATCAGCGTGTTTCGCTGTGTAAAGAGTTAACTTTTTTGTGCTCTTTTGTGTTTATCTTTGTGCATAGTCAAGCCCTTCGTTATGGCTACAAAATGATCTGCTCCTGCTACTCCTTCAGGGGCCGTGCCCAAGCGCCAACGGAAGATGCTAACAATTGCCGAAAAGGTAAAAGGTTTGGATATGTTTTATTTAAAAAGGAGGAAAAGAATATAAGATCTACGGCCGCAGTGTCCTTTAAACAGGGTGCAAAATGAGTTGTAAGTGGATGTAATAAGGCGGTAAGGTTTATAAGAGTGTGGGAAGGGTTTATAAAGCCTTAAAATATATATAAATAATAAAATAAATATAAGGTCACTACTTCGCGATTTTTTCACCTATCGCGGGGGGCTCTGGAACGTAACCCCCGCGATAGGTGAGGGATGACTGTACTTCATTAGCACTGGTAAAGATGTAACTTTAGAAAGAGGTATCATTACAAATATGTAATTTGTATACGATACAAAAAAGAGAAATGATCCTTAAGGAACTGTACTGCATACTAAAGTTTAATTTTACTATAGAAAAGATAACAAAAACAAGTAATTTTAATATTTATTCCTCTTTTGGGATTTTAATTTGGCAAAATCTTGAATTTTCTTAACATTTAGTTGCTTAGCTCTTCTTGACTCTATTGATAAAAGAGCCAAGTTTATGAGTCTAATTTGGGACATAGTAGATCGTAGCTAATTTTTAATAAGTTTCAGTTTGCTGAATGACCTCTTAGCTGTTGCAAGTGTCACTGTAACAGTTAAAAACAAAACACATGTAGTACAGATGTCTTGTAGACCAGCTGTAATCATATGATTTTTTTTTTATTTTGATGAAGTTAATTTTGTTGGCCATACTTTTCAGGTACCTATATTTATACATTTGCAGAATGCCGTACTCATAACACAACTGACATGCATATTTGTGTCTATCGTTTCAAACACGTTGTAAAAGTTGTACTTACTACTTTTGACTAGAAAAGTAATTAATTCTGATCAACTTCACATTGTAACAGACTATCACAGATTACTATGCCACTTTAGTTTTGAAATGTCACTACGCGCAATTTTTGACAGAAATGACTGATTGCGAAACCTTGTAAGAATGTGTTCAGAAACATTATTAGCAAATTCGCACTGACAGTGTTCGGTTTATCGCTAATTATGTTTTATTTTAAAGCACACAGAACAAGTCTAAATCAATGCCCGGGTTACTCAAGTAATATTTGGACTTCTTTTTTTTCCTTTGTATTTATTATTTACTTATTAGAAAGAAAAAAAAAATTTATTTCCGTGTGATGCAGGGCCCCCCGAATGCTGGGACCCATGTGATGTCACATACTACACACATAGTAGTTACACCCCTAATCATTTAACAGCTTTGAAGCGCTATAGTTAAAAGAACAAACTCCCACTGTTTTATGCATCATTGGAATGTTTAGTAGACTGGAATTCTGAGATCATAACACTCTTTGGCTTGAATGTCCTGATAAATTCAGAGATGGCTCTATGCCATTAAAAGCTTTATATGTAAGAAGAAGGATTTTGAAATGGTCCTAACCCAAGTTTGAAGCTAGCATTGTTGACATGCTTCCTAGTTCTTGTGATGATTTTTGCAGTAGCATTTTTAGATAAAAAAAATTTGAACAACTGCTGAATAATGCATTGCAGTAGTCAGTCATACTACAAATAAAGGTGTTGGTTAATTTTTTAGTTCTAATATATTTAGAAATTATCTTATGATTCATTACAGTAAAAAGCTTGGTGTTTTATTATTTCATGAACATTACAGATTCTTTTCTATAGATAAAGTATAATGAATAACTATAAGAAAATGATAGTCCAGTTCCTATTGCATCAGCTGTTAGTGTGTACTGGAGAGTAATGTCTGCTATATAGGTTAATTTTTAAAAATGCAATGAAACTTTGGCTAGTCTTTGCTTAGGGACATTTACAACTTGAAAGATCATATAACACCATTTGTTAAGTGGAGTAGTGAGGAGAATTTCATTGATGATAAGAGCACATGGGCCATTTTATGACTTTATTTGTCTGAAACAGTATTTTGCATTTCTTTGAAATACTTTGTTCATGTCAGCCTTTTCTTAGTAACAGGAGTATGGATTGTGCCTGAGCTTTTTCATTGGTAAATGGGCCATAAAGTGCCCAGCAGATGTTCCAGGAGCTTCAGAGCCATAATAAAAAGAGGCATACAAAAGCATAGTCTCTCTTGCCATTTCTCCACCTTGAGAAGACCAACTTTCTCTCGGCAGCCATGTTGGACCTATTTAGATGATGATGATCTGTAGGGAGCTAACCAGAAATGACATGATCAGAAAAGAATCAAATGTAATAGAGTATGGGTTTTCCAAAACTCACATTTGTATTTTGTTTAATATTTAGGATATATTTCTCTATAATGCATAATAAATAAAAGTGTAACTCTTTCTCTGGTTTATTCTTTTATTGTGTCTAAGTAGCCTGGTGTTATACATTTAAAAGGGAAGGGAGAAGTGCTGAACTACAGTGTGGTAATAGAATGAGATTTGAAGATTTTTGTTAAGGTATACATTAAAAAAAAAAAGAGTATAAAGGGGAGAATAGGGTCACCCTAGGAGTGTAACACGACAAAGCAACAGGAATGTCACTGATCAAGTCATGTGGAAATAAGGGGTACATCCAGGTAAGCTAAAAGGGTCATGGCCAATAAATTAAAGTTGAGGTTTGTATTTTAATACATTCTTGCAAGTGGAAATTTTAAACAACATGAAAAAAAAGTAATACAACAGCTGGTTCTACTTTAAATGATTAAAGTAGTGGACATGTCAGTATCCTGCAGATTAAACAAAAAAAAAAAAAAAAAACTCATTAGCTCAATAACACTGAAAGAAAAATAATTATCTTAACAACGCATCCTCAATATTTAAATTATTATTAGGCCCTTGTAATAATTGACTAGCCCAAAATGATACTAAAATTCAATCAGATATAATCATCTTTAAACATTGATTCCTGTTTACTGTGGTCCTCACCAACACATGCAGAGGATGCAATATCGGCTCCAAGCACAACAACAGAGTTTTTTCAAAACTGGAAGCTGACTATAATGACATTTTTAGTGAGCTAGAAGCAAACATGAAATGAGTCATCAATCAATTCATAAATCGTAGGTGAACAATAGAAGAAAATATTTTTTAAGTTTTAATGTAAATCCATGAGGCTTATTTTGACTTTGAATGAAATCTGCCCTTTCAACGCCTAGATCTACAATTATGGTCTTATGTTTATCTTTGAAGTAATTTTTTGCTGCATCTGTGTTTCCAAAAAGACTCCAGTTGCAAGGACTATTATTATTGTAACAGTATTATGAGCGACAACAGCAGTAGCAAGGAGTGTATCCAATGTACAGAATATTTGACCCTTAAGCAGATTAGCCACCACCAGTACTATCAGGGAAAAGCTACAAAAATCAGACACTCTCTCAAAAGTATTAGTCATACACTGTGATGAGTGGGGGATCCTTTTTATGACAGTGAGTAAAAATGCATAGAAAATGAATGGATTCCCATCTGATCACTATGAGCTCACACTAGGTGGTGGGTGGATTTATTTTATGAAGAGGAAACACTACAAATACATGTTTTAAGCATAGAATTTTCAAGTTTTTTGCCAGATAGCATGAATTTACACTATAAATCAAAAGTAAAAAAATAAACTAATGGAATATCTCACAGTGCATTTCCACAATTATTCAAAACTTCTGTTCCATCATGTATTAAATGGTTTTTTTTAATATATAAATAAAAGCATTGCTATGGTCCTCTGCTGATAAATCTGTCAATACCATTTACTATCTCTGATGCCATAAGTGTTGTCAATAGCAGACTACTGAATTCATCCAACTTAAATTATTATTTATGTTACAGCCACTTATTCTTTGGCCCCCAAATATTTATAAGTCAACACCCACAGTAATATCATGTGTTTATTTTGTTATATAATTTCATTTCAGATTATGTTTAGTGTTACAATATTCTATTTGTATGCAAGCATTGGTAGTAGAAATTTATTATAAAAAACTTTCATTGGTTGATACATTATCTTGTTCTGACTTCTCTGCAGATTTGATTGCTATGCTGCTTCTGTCACGTGAGATTTAATTAGTCATAATTGTTAAAGGAGTTATTTTGGCAGTAGAATTGTTGCTTGGACAGTGTTTGTATTTTACATTTTGCTTAGTGTTCACTTTGTTCCCTCACTTTGAAGTTTGTGGACTGTTGTCTGACAGTGGTCAGAAATAAGATCAGAATATAACTAAAATACCAAAGGCCCAAAATAGAGTGAAGCATTATTGCTATCAGAAAAAGCAATTATCAAAGCAAACCATATGAAAGCCTTAGTTATTAAGTGCTGCATTTTCTCCAAATTAGGAAAAGAAGTATCCAAAATATATTAGATGATGGCTATTCTTTGAAATAAGGATTTTTTCACAGCTTAGTGGACATTGTTTCTAATTACTGGTGCCTTTTTTAAGGACTTTTCCTGCCTTTCTTCAGCCTTTTGACACTCTTGGAAACCTTAACTAGATTACCCAAGTCAGAATAAATAATTTTGCAGATAATTTCTCATTAAGGCAAGTCAAGTCGGAGAGCACTGCCGCACCCACTACAGGATGAAACAACTTGGCAACCCACCAGGCAGACACGATCCAGTTCCAACCCTCCGGAGAATGACCCTTTATCTGCCGCGAGCCAGGTATTACGTGGGCGACCCCTTGACCTGGTCCAGCCACTCGGGTCCCCAACAATGAGGATCTTATGAGCTGGATCACCCTCGGGAAAACGCGCCACATGGCCGTAGTGCCGTTAACTGACGCTCCCTCACAATGCAGGGTAATGTGCCTCATTCGGGACTCCATGAGCAACTGCTCATTCGAAACAAAGTCAAACCAGCGGTACCCAAAGGAGTTTCAGTCTTTGTCTCAGGTCACTGGATAGCGTCCATGTCTCCCAACCATATAGCAAGACAGGGCAGCACCAGGAATTTAAGACTTGGACCTTCGTCCTTTTGCATAGATATCGGGAGTGCCACACACCCCTTTCCAGCGACCTCGTGACCCCCCCATGTTCTCCCAATCCGCCTACTGACTTCATAGGAAGAGTCACCAGAGACATGAATGTCACTGCCAAGGTAAGTAAACCTCTCGACAAGGTCGACACTCCTCTCCGCAAACAGACACACTGCTAATGACTGTGCCCAAAAGGTCATTAATACGGCCTGGATCTTGGTTTTTATCCAGGACACTCGCAAGCCCAGACACTCAACTCCTCACTCAGTTTCTCGAGTGCCCCGATCAGAGCCTTAATTGACTCTCTGAAGACCACAGCATCGTCAGCAAAGTCAAGATCCGTGAGTCTTTCTTCAACAGATGCCCCACAGCTGCTGGACCCCCACATCCGTGCCCCAACACGCAGTCCATACAAGCATTGAACAGAGTAGGAGCAAGAACACATCCTGACGAACCCCAAAATCAACTGAGAAAAACCCAGATGTTTCTGCCTCCACTCTGCACAGCATTCACAGTACCAGTGTACAGGCAGGCCATGATATCCAGCAACCTCGAGGGGATCCTGCGAACCCTCAGGATGTCCCACTGGGCAGCTTGATCAACTCAGTCGAACGCTTTATGAAAATCGACAAAGGCTGCAAAGGAACTCTGCCGATATTCGCGTTTACGCTCCATGGGAACCCTCAGTGCCACGATGCAGTCAATGGTAGATTTCTTAGGCGTAAAACCAGACTGTTCCGGTCACTGGTAGGTGAGGCAAGGTGATCACGGGTCCTATTGCGGATGACCCTAGCAAGGACCTTACCCGGCACGGAGAGCAGTGGTAGTCCCCCTGTAGTTGTTGCAATCCAGGCGATCACCCTTCCCTTTCCAGATATGGATGTCAAGTCCCGTTTTCCAGTCAGTTGAGATGATTCCAGTCTCCCAAATGGAAGCAAAGATTGCTTGCAATGCCAGGAGGACAGCCTTACCACCAGCCTAGCGAAGTTCACCCCCGGATATCACACATCCCTTGCAGCCTTTCCTCCCCTCAGGTGGTTCACCACCTGTGCAATCTCAGTGAGATTGGGTGGTTCACAGCTAATTGGGAGGATCAGCCTCAAGGGACCGTGGACCCAGAGATATCCAACGTCCTAGTCAGAGGATCAGCTTTGAACAACTGCTCAAAGTAGCCAGCCCAGCGGATCACAACTGCAGTGTCATCCATTAGGACCGTTCCATCAGCCGCCCTGACTGGGTCTCTCCGAGGAACAGATTCAGATGAGCGTAATGCTTCGATTCCTCTGTAAGCAGGACGTGGGTCGCTAGACCACAGATGGGGTGTAACTTGCTCACAGATTCCTCTAACAAACGCCTCTTTATCTGCCCTCAGAGCCCTCGCAGCCAGCCTTCTCAGTTCCCAGTACAGGACCAGAGTTGCCATTGGAGGCCGTGTGCTGCGACTCCTCTTGATGATATCCAGGGTGCCCTGCGAGATGAAACACCTCCTTCTGAGAACACCGGTAACACCATCACAACCCTCAGCAACCTTCAGGGTCTTGTCACGGAAGGTCTCCCACATCACATTAGGATCGTCAGTCATATCCAAATCTGCAAGTTCCCCACACAAACTGCATGCAAACCCATTAGAAATTTTCTCATGTAGTTATTGAAACTAATGCCTGATCATTTTAAAAGCATAGTTGTTTATTTTATTGTATATGTCCAAATTTGTTCAGAAATATAATGCAGAACAAAATTGCTTAATACGTATGCATATATAGGGAGATTCATTCGCAAGAGTCCTTGAATATTCTGTAATAACTCTCGCTAGAACAAAGCAATCTGAACGAAACAACATACAATGAGCTCCTTGGTATATGGTACTTTTGATCAAGCCGGGTTTCCTCTTCGTCTGAGTGATGAGGTAGGGTGCCGGACAGCCATCGCAACATTTAACCTCCGTTTGCAACTTCTGGGTGCATACCGCCCGTATCCTTTCACTTAGTCACTCGATTTCTAATCAGGATGGTGGTGTACAGTATTGAGCAGTACGTCTTCATGGAGCGAATCTATTGGGTCACAAATTCATTTAACACTAGAATTACCAGAGTCTACGAAAAAACTCGTAGATCCGGCCCACCTTAAAACCGTACTCACCTCTCTTTTGTCTTCTAAATGTGCCGATTTGGAGGAGCAGCGAGCAGCCGGCTAGTTCCGTCGCAGAACGTTCACTAAGTTTTTTCCAGCTCATGGCTTGTTTGATATCTGGGAGTGACTGAACTGCTGGAGTTTTAGAATAGAATAATAGATCGCTATTTGGAATACATGCATTTCATGCGTGTTCCGTTTCTACAGTAATCTGTGTAAACACATTGCTATAAAACAGAAACTTTTTCATATTTTAGTAATAAATGTTACAAAAATGTAGAATGTGTAAAGCCAAGTTTCCTAAGATCAAATAAACACTTCCACAAAAGCTTCACACACCATATAACAGTTTCTGTGGCGTAGAATGCTTAAGGTTTGCTTCTCAGACCAAGTAGCTTTTTCTCTGCCTCACAAACATGAGGTTCAATTCCCTGCTGGGGATAAAGTGTTACTTCTTTTTTTTGTTTTTAACCTCAAACGGACATAAAAGTTTTTATTTCTATTTTTTTCTGACCTTACTTGGAAATTCAGTTTATTTTTAGTTTAAATTTAGTTATTGGTTTCACAAAGACATTTCTATTTTATTCTATTTTATTTTTATAACTATTAGTTTTCAGGTTTCAGTAATTATGGCATGGTGCTACTATGAGGTTAGTTTTGTGTCACAATCAGACAGAACTGTACACTTAAAGGATCTGGATATAATATGAGTTTAATATTAGGTGGAAGCTTACTACTTGACATGGTTTACTATCCTGATGTTGTTTTTTGTCAGATAAAAACAAGGCATAATCAAAACAAGACACTGAATATGAACAATTGTATGCAATTTTATAATTTTTAAAATATTTTCTATGTCGGTTTGTGCTGACTGTTGGTGCTTTTTAACTTCTCCTTTTATTGGTCCACAGTAGGCCAATTTGTAAAGAAATGTAGGTGATTGTAAAGGTTTGAGGTTTTTTTTTTTTTTTTGTTTTGGTTTGTTTTTTACTCTAAATGTCTATGAAATGGCAGGTGAATTATTGTCAACAAAAAGCAGGCACCTGAGAAATAAACTGAAACGTTACTCACTCAAGATTTTCCAGTCCATACGGTAAAGGTTTTCTGACCAGCACATTCAGATTTCAGGAGTCTGAATACATCTTGATATACAACAAGCACAAAGAAAGGCACATTGTAAATCGCTTTATATTCCACACTATTTACGTGTACTTGGTTCGGCTCGCTCTGTCACCGCAAATGCTATATGAACACCCCACCCTCCATCACCAGCGAGTCATTCACTGGATGAATATATGCAGGCGGCTCATGGTTACTTTCTGTTTTAGAGTTAGAAGTTACAAGTGTTAACGACTAGCGGCAAGAATAATCTTCAAAAATGAAAACTAAAAATATTTTATTTCTGTTCAGTGTTTCCAGCTACTTTAATAGTTTTGTTAGTTTTAACTTTTCATTTTGGTTTTATTTTATTTCAGGTTACGAAAATGGTTTTTTTTAATTGTTTGTTTTGATTTTAGTTTTCTTTAACTATTTTGTAGCTGCGTTTCTTCCAAATTTACTAAAGTTCAGCAGCTCTAACATAAGAATGGGATTCAAACAAAAGCCTAATGCGCTAAAATGATTCTAGAGACAAATATCTTTGCTTTTAAAAGTTTTATTTAAAATTCAAAGTAAAACTTTACACAAAAAAGAGAAAATTAACATAGCAAAAAATGGGAAAAATTCTTGTTAAGAAAAGTTCTGTTCAAAGCTTAAATCTTTTTATATTTCAAATCGTTACAAATCACTTCAAAACGTTGCTGAGCCATTAAAAAAAAGGTCAGAAAACTGTATGCCTATCCCATTTCTAAGCTGAAAATGGGTCTTTCAAGTCCCTGTGTACTGGGACCTATTCTAAACAACAAACTGACACAATTAACACACTGTATCTCAGTGTATAGCAAGAAAGTTCTATCTCTGACTAACTTATAGGGGGGAAAAGACTATACCCTTGTCTAGAACTATGAAAGAATTTATATTCTGTTCAAATTAAGCAAATTCTAATATGAGTTTAACTAATTTGAGTTTAACTCAAAGTTTTAACTTTCTAAGATTGGCTCTTACAACTATAATAACCTTGATTTGAAGGAAAATATCCAACGTGAAATTGCTACTATTCCTCCTGAGTTGCTTACCGATATGTTCAGGAACATGGAGCTCCACGTCAAAATGTGTCTGGGAGAAAACAGAAATCACTTCAGGCATCATATATCTAGCAGATCATGGAATTTTGCATAGTTTACTGTCAAATAAAGCAAAGAGTATGCGACATGTGTTTTGCCCTCATTTGGGCTCATCAGGCATACACACTCTACTTCTCCCCTCTCGGGGAATCGAAACTCGGACGTCAGCGTCAAAGACGAAGCCCCTTTACGCTGCGCCATGGCGTGTGGTTTCTTTATTTGACAGCCTGTATGTCCGGAGTAATTACATTCATTGCATTCGTAGTCTGAGTCTCGACGAGCTGAATTGTGGTGGGTGGTTACCTACCAGGTAACGCTTGTGGTTGGTCTGCCATTCGACAAACCATCCGCCATGATGGCCCCTCTTTCAGTTGCGAGAAGCAGATCATGGAATGTTGCATAGTTTACTGTCAAAGTAAACCAAAGAGTACGCGACACATATTTTCGCCCTCATTGGGCTCATCAGGCGTACACACTCTACTGCTCCACTCTCAGGGAATCAAACCTCGGATGTCAGCATCTGAGACGAAGCCCCTTTACGGCTGCGCATGGCGTGTGGTTCATTTATTTGACAGCCTGTAGGGTCCCGGAGTAAATCACATTCATTGCATTCGTAGCTCTGATATATATGTGTATGTATAGTATATGGTATGGTATATGTGTATGTGTATATATATATTAATATATATATATATATGTATGTATTTTCTGTGGCCAGGTTGGAAACACTATTAATGAAACTGGATAGTGACCCCACCATAGAGACAAGAACCAAACTGTCCATCATAATAATAAGACATAATGCACCTAATATCACTTTGCCAAAAAACTCACTTTCATTTCAACGGAAAGTATTACACACAGAAAGAAGACATGCCAATGGGATCACCGTAATCTGGACTCCTAGCGGAACTGGTAATGCAACGATTTGAAAAACATAGCTTTATCCCAGATTACACCCAAAATTTGGATACGCTATGTAGACGACACATTTCGTCATACTAAGAAAGAACCAGCTGAATGAGTTCTACAATCATATCAACACAATATTCCCTGTCTACCAGTTCACAATGGAAAAAAGAAATCAACCGACACATTCAGCTTCCTGGACATTTACATCAAAAGAAATAGTGACGCCACCCTGACCACAAGTGTTTACCGCAAACAGTGCTACGCAGACAAGATTCTACACTTCTCCATAACCACCCGGTATCTCAAAAAGGAGCTGCGTGAAAACCCTATTCAAACGAGTCCACACTCATTGTAATACCAAGAAAACAAAAATTAATGAGAGAAGCTATCTCTTCCACCTTTTTCACCTCGAACGGATACTCAAAAACATTCATTATTCGGAGTCTACACAGCAGACGCCAAAGGAAGCAGCATACAATAGACTTAAATCAGAACCCCCACCCCACCTGGCATTCACTCCCTTATCACCATAATGTGTCAGAAGGCACTACTGCAACGCACCCTGACCAAGTGGGGCATCAGAATAGCACATAATCCCACGATAGCTCTGCCTAGTCGTCACACACTGCGCGTCGCGTGTGGGGCGAGGGAGGAGGGAGGCGGAGGAGTCCATAAGCAAATCCGATCAGCCCGAAACACGAAACGCAGTTAAATAGTATTCCATGCATGTCTTGCTCAGACTGTATACATAGGACAAAAAACGTCTAAAAGAATCTCAAACGCGTGTACAGGAACATCACAACGCTGTCAGAAGAAGGACGCACTATCTTTGATATATGCCACATACTAGATTCTGACAGACACTGCATTTCAACTGGGACAACGAAAAAGTAAAATTTATGGCCAGTACTAAAAGTGCCAGAGAGTTGGCCAGAGTCTTGGCTATCAGATGAAAACGCCATCAACAGACACTTGGACATAAATCCAGCATATGCCAACTTAAGAAGGACATGTACACAATAATTAAACTATACAAACCCCCCTTGATCATACTAACTTAGTCACCTCCACCCACCCCCCACTGAATGTGTTGCTATATAGTGCCTTTGATTCTTGTAAGTCTAAGCATTATCCTTGATGAAGACCCCTGATAGGGGTTGAAAGCTCAGGAATAAAATAAAAAACTATTTTATGATACGCGATTCTTTTTTCTCCCTTCGTGGATCTCCAGCTGCAAATATGCAAACCGTATCATAGACCTTCTCTTCTATATATATATATATATATATATATATATATATATATATATATATATATATATATGACAGGGCTATTCAATTGGCGGCCCGCGGGCCACATGCGGCCCAGAATCAACCTCCGAGTGGCCCAGCCCGTGGTTCCGCCTATAGATAATAAATTAATATATATTATTCATAAATTGTTATTTAATATAATGTAAATATATATATAAATTATATTAATATAAATATATAGTATATTAATATAAATATAAAGTATTTATTATGTCTATGGTCCCGCCAAAAACGCGCATTCCTACGTAAATTACGTAGCCTGCAACACGCAAACAATGCAGAGCGTGCCGGTAGTAGCTTAGATTACTATCAATATGTCTTTCTCAACACTGAAACGTAAAATTGCCAATGAAAACCGTAAGTTTAACCCTGCCTGGACTGACAAATACTTGTTTATTTTACAGCCACATCCAAACACCAAACCGATGTGTTTAATTTGTAATGAGTGCGTTGGAGTATTTAAAGATTACAATGTGCGGAGGCATCATGTTGAGAAACACCACACTTTTCGCACCAATTTTCCAGAGGGATCTCAAGAGAGGGCTGCAGAAGTGCAGAGTTTGATTGCATCTTACAACCGGAGCAGTACTACCATGGTGCGGTCATTCACAGCCCAAGACAGAGCTACTGCAGCATCCCTTCATGTTTCCTGGATACTGGCAAAAAAGAAAAGGCCATTCACAGACTCTGAAACTGTGAAGGACTGTATGCTGGCTGTCGTGGATGAGGTGATAAAAGACGATAAAATTAAAATGAGCGTGGTATCTGCTATAAAAAACGTACCCCTGTCAGATACTTCAAACATTCGTAGGGTTGAAATTCTTGCTGCAGATGTGTGTGAAACGCTGTTAGGAGACCTGATGAAAGCTGATACTATGTCTATAGCAGTAGATGAGTCCACAGACAAAACTGATACTGCTCAGTTGTGCATATATGTCCGTTTTTTTGATGGCAAATGCTTCCGGAGGAGCTGCTCGGCCTACTGCCGTTAGAAGGACACACAACTGGCGATATAGTCTTTGGGAAAATTTCCGCCTTTTTTAAAGACAGTGGTCTGGATATGAAGCGTGTGCGCATGCTTGTGACAGATGGGGCTCCGTCCATGACAGGGAAAGTGAATGGTTTGGCAGCACGTTGGTCCGCTGTTGCACCTCAGTTGATCTTCCTTACACTGCATTGTGCATCAGGCGGTGTTTGCGCAAAACTAAGCGGGGCGCTCAAAACGACAATGGACAGCGTTATGGGCTATAATTAATTTTATTCGCTCCACATCAAGCCTCCAACATCGCTTATTCCCGCATTGCTGCTGTCAAAAATGTCTGCAGAGCACCACGACCTTCTTTGCATAATGACGTGAGGTGGCTGTCCAAAGGCAAAGCACTGGGAGCATTTCTGCGGTCTCAGAGAAGAGATCATAACTTTCCTCCGTGGCAGCAAGCAAAAAAAGGCAGAAACGCACTTGAGTCGCATACTGACGACAACTTCATGGCCGATGCCTGCTTTCTGAGCGACATATTCAAACACCTGAACGATCTCAATTTGGGGGACTACAAGGCAGAGACAAAACTGTCATCGACCTTGTGGAACAGATGCGCGCATTCCAAGTTAAACTGGACCTTTTCGCAAATGATTTGAGCACAGGCCGAATGCTGCATTTTCCCGACACTCCGCAAATGCATCTCATCATCAAGGTGACTTATCCGCCAGAGCTAAGAAACTGGTCCCTTCCATTGACGAGGGGGAAATTCACACTCGAACTTGTTGACATGCAGTCATCTGTAACCATGGCACAGGAGCTTTCCACCAACGGGCCTGAAATGTTTTGGACTGATGTCAACGCACATCAGTTCCCTAACATTAAGAAAGTAGCGATAGTCATGCTCAGTATGTTTGAATCAACATATACATGTGAGTCAAGTTTTTCACACATGAACTCCATAACAAGCAACTCTCGTTGCTCCCTGACTGACCATACTCTCCACCAATGCCTTCGAATTGCATTGACAACTTACGAGCCTAAAGTCACTGCTCTCGTTCAAAACAAAAAATGTCACTTCTCCCACTAAGTCAGCAGGGTAACTGTAGCCTACAATACATCAATATAATGTGGGATGCGTAACAGAGGCATGCCTAATCACACATGGTGATTTAAAATATGTTCCCTCAGTGTTGTTATAGTTGTGAATACTGTGCACTTTTTATTTTATGCACTTTGAGATGTTCCTGGGTCTAAATGTGTGCAAGTTGGTTTATTTTGTTTCAAAAGGAAACAATGTTATTTCTAATAGCCTACTACTGTGCTCTAGTTTGTTTTATGCACTTTGTGATCAGATAGGTCAGATATGTAGCCTAGGTCAGTTTTTTTTTCTTTTGTAAGTGGAAAAAATAGAGGGGCTACCTCAGATTCTGTTAATTCAGCTCTTTTTGTAGTGCACCTTGTGCTCTGCAAACTGACCAAAGTTAAAAGAGAAACCACGAATAAACCTTATATTTTTCAATAAATTTGTTTGTGTTGGTTTTTAAAATTTGTCATTACGAGCTGCTTTGCCGCTAAAAATGATTGGCCCAGCTAACCTTCTTGGTTTGACAATCTGTGCCCAACTGAATTTGTAATTGAATAACCCTGATATATGATATATATATATATGATATAGATATATATATATATATATATATATAATATATATATATGATATATACAGTAATCCCTCCTCCATCGCGGGGGTTGCATTCCAGAGCCACCCGCGAAATAAGAAAATCCGCGAAGTAGAAACCATATGTTTATATGGTTTTTTTATATTGTCATGCTTGGGTCACAGATTTGCGCAGAAACACAGGAGGTTGTAGAGAGACAGGAACGTTATTCAAACACTGCAAACAAACCATTTGTCTCTTTTTCAAAAGTTTAAACTGTGCTCCATGACAAGACAGAGATGACAGTTTCCGTCTCACAATTAAAAGAATGCAAACATATTTTCCTCTTCAAAGGAGTGCGGTTCAGGAGCAGAGTGTCAGAAAGACAGAGGAAAGCAAACAAATCAATAGGGCTGTTTGCTTTTAAGTATGCGAAGCACCGCGGCACAAAGCTTTTGAAGGCGGCAGCTCACACCCCCTCCGTCAGGAGCAGGAGAGAGAGAGAGAGACACAATCAAAAAGGGCTCTGTGGGGGCCATATACCATCACTTCCGAGGACTTCTTGTTCTTTTTTACGCTGACAGTCGTTCTTAATGACTTTGGCTATATGTTTGGGGTCGTTATCCTGCTGCAGAATAAATTTGGGGCCAGTCATACGCCTCCCTGATGGTATTGCATGATGGATAAGTATCTGCCTGTATTTCTCAGCATTGAAGACACCATAAATCCTGACCAAATCTCCAACTCCCATTTTGCAGAAATGCAGCCCTAAACATTGAAGGAACCTCCAGCATGATTCACTGTTGCCTGCAGACACTCATTATTGTACCGCTCTATCCAGCCCTATCAACGAACAAACTGCCTTCTGCTACAGCCAATATTTTCAAATTTTGACCTCTCAGTCCAGAGCACCTTCTCTGCCATTTTTCTGCACCCCAGTTCCTATTTTTTCGTGCATACTTGAGTCACTTGGCCTTGTTTCCACGTCGGGAGGTATGGCTTTTGGCTGCAACTCTTTCATGAAGACCACTTCTGGCCAGACTTCTCCGGACAGTAGATGGGTGTACCTGGGTCCCACTGGTTTCTGCCAGTTCTGAGCTGATGGCACTGCTGGACATCTTCAGATTTCGAAGGGTAATAAGCTTGATGTGTCTTTCATCTGCTGCACTAAGTTTCCTTGGCCGACCACTGCATCTACGATCCTCAGCGTTGCCCGTTTCTTTGTGCTTCTTCAAAAGAGCTTGAACAGCACATCTTGAAACCCCAGTCTGCTTTGAAATCTTTGTCTGGGAGAGACCTTGCTGATGCAGTATATAACTACCTTGTGTCTTGTTGCTGTACTCAATCTTGCCATGACATGAAACTGTCATCCACAACCTCCCCTTGGTAGCAGAGTTTGGCTGTTCCTCACCCTGTTTTAAGCCTCCTACACAGCTGTTTGTTTCAGTTAATGACTGTGTTTCAACCTACGTGTGACATTGATGATCATTAGCACCTTTTTGGTATAATTGGTTGATCATACACCTGACTATAATCCTACAAAATCCCTGAACTTGTGCAAGTGTACCTATAAGAATTGATGCTGGTTTGAAGGCAAAAGGTAGTAACACCAAATATTGATTTGATTTAGATTTTTTCTTTTTGTTTCGCATCACTTTGCATTTCGTAAAGTTGATGATAATAATCATTATTTATATTACTGAAAGCATTTTTTCACACCCTACCTAAAAACTTTTTGCACAGTACTGTATATATGTATGTATGTATGTATTATGTATGTATTTTTTTTTCCCCCTGAACAGTTATTACAAAACAGATATAAATAATTTTGTAATAATTGTTTGCAGTAATACTGTTATAGGGATCAGTGATTTTTTATTTTAGAATTCTGTATTTCTGCTTTAATTTCCTTGGGACTAAAGTAGAAGTTTATTTCCCCCGATAGGTGAGACAGCAGAGTGGAGGGAGAGGTTGCACAGAAGTCATCAGAATTGGACCAGTACTTACAAAGAGTTCATGAGCTTGAAGTAATGTACCGTAATTTGGAGGAGGCTTTGGATGATGAAAGGCAAGCCAGACAAGATGAGGAGACAGTCCGCATACTTCAATCAAGGTAAGGTATTTTTTTTACCTGCACCTGTCCATCCCCACCAAGAAAAATGCCATTAGTCTTATGTTTCCTCAACATATTTCATATACAATGTATGTTGAGCAGATGTACACGTTAGAGTGAATAAATTAGTATAACAGCAACTTATTTTTTTCTTGGTCAGCCCAAAATGACGCATGGAATGCCTCAAAGTTTTTAACAGGACCAGTTTTTTCTCAGCCCCCCAGGCTTGACACTCTAAGGTGATGTGAAAAAAAAACTCCCGATAAATAAACCTTGTAGGGAAAAAAACAATGAAAAAAATTTGGGAAAGGCAATTTAGAGAGATAACCATTGCACTTCCATCCAACTTGGGAGGGGTTTTCAAAAATATTGTTAACATAAAGCACAAGTAATAAACATAGAGCTAGATGTCCAATCTATCATTACCCACCTCAGAAATGCAATAGTACAAACAAATTCTTGTACAACGCTCCTTACCAAGTGCCAGGCGTGGAGATCCACAGCAACTCTCCAGTCAATATGCAAGAATAGATTATACCACTCACTAAATAAAGAACTGTTACATATAAGTATACAGATTTGTTAATTATACATCAAAAACCAAAAGTAGGAAACCTATTTAACATAAATGATAAACAACAATATCTGTCCATCAGCTAACTGTAGAACCACTGTTAGATTGTAGAAAAGGAGTCAGACAAGACAGACACAGAGTCCTGGAAATCTCGGTCAATAACCCACCTCCCACTACTGGCCATTTTACAGGGTCAGTGTTGGTCCGGCCCATCATATGAAAAGATCTTTCTTTCCATTGATTCCAGTGCTCCTTTATCTTAGAGGACTTTTCCATAGGCAGGCAAACAAGTTAGCAGTAGAGCAGTGACATCAAATGCCACATGTGGATATCCTCTTTAATAAAATCCCTGTGTGCGTCCATGTGTCCGTGTGTGTCTTCTGGTGAAGTGTGCATGCGCAGGGCACTCTTTAATAAAGGACATCATTGCTGGGGAGAGTGCTGATTGGGTACTCACAACCGTGCACATAAAATCCGTTTCTGGGGAGACGCCACACATACAATAATCAGCTGCACACCAGCACAGATTAAAATACTTGCTGGGGAACTGCACAGTACTTGCTGGGGAGATGACACAGCTACGATTATCAGCTGCACGCCACACATTACATCAGTTCCTGGGGAGACTCTGCTGATTGCCCACTGTTGTGACAGAAAATTAAACGCATATTACGGGCAAGGCGGAAGTACAGGGAAGGGCGGAATGAGTGGCAGAGTCACCGGCCTCTAGCAGATGCTTCAAAGGCCGCCTGACATGTCGCACAAAACAGAGAGGACTGGACCCATAAAATATCGCGCGGCCGATCCAATCGGATTTCAGTAAATGAGGCAACACCTAAAACATAAGGCACAAAAAATCCAGTTGGGTACTGAGACGTGGAGACCAGCTTCCCCAAAAAGGTGGGATTAGTGTTTGTTGTTGTGCAAGTGTTCACTCTGAGGATGTCAGATTTGCGATTAAGAAGCTTGGCCCGGTAAAGTGTAACGTGTCAGTCATTGAAGGGGTTTTCCTAAATATACAAATTGTCATATTACAATAGGATGACTTTTAAAAGTAGATTTATTTTCGTGCACATAAAATCCGTTGCTGCTGAGATGCCACACATACAATAATCAGCAGCATGCAAGCATAGATTAAAATACTTGCTGGGGAACTGCACAGTACTTGCTGGAGAGACGCCACAGCAAACTAAAATAAAGAGAGGCAGGATAGGAGATCTTCAAACAGACACAACACATCAATTAACAACCACAGAGGAGAGGATAAATGTGATATTAATTATGCTTACTGTATTGCCATATATGTTTCTATTTTATTTTTATTATTATTTTACTTTAGGCTTCTTGCAAAAATATTTGACAAAAAAAAATTAAGACAAGAAACAGAATGAGGTCAAGGTCCCTTGCTATTTAATATAGACTGTTCCTACTAATATTTATGTACTACTGTTCTAGCGCCCGTTATTGTAACGGGCTTAATGTCTAGAATATTATAAAAGTAAATAAAAATTACTTAAATTGTAGTACTAATGACTGACTACAGAGATTCACTGTGCACAGCTAACCAGCAGCTCTCTTCCGAGTAGCTTAGTAGTGAGTCTTCTGCCTGGATTTAAAATCTGAGACTGAAGGGTCACCTCTTTAGTAGCAGGCATGCCATTCTATAGCTTTGGGGGCCAGTAGCTAAAAGCTCAACCTCACTGTAATTTTGTTAATCCTTGGACTCATAAACAGGTTGGCATCTTGAGATCTTAATGTGTGCTGTGGTTTGCAAGTATTGTCAAGTTCAGATAAGTAAGCAGGACCTTGGCTATTTAAGGCTTTACTGTATATGGTAAAAGGAGGATTTTTAAATATGCCCTAAACTTAACTGGGAGCCAGCGTAAGGACTTCAGAACTGGAGTTTTATGTTGATACTTTCTATTTCTTGCAACAGCATTTTGAATTAACTGAAAGCTGTATAAAGAATGATTTGAACAGCCAGTGAACATAGCATTGCAGCAGTCAATCCTATTATAATGCATTAATTTCTCAGTAACCTGAATATTTAGGGAATGGCTTAATTTTCAAATATTATTAGATGGATAAAACATGTTTTGGATTGTTTTGTAATGTGTGCTTTAACACTAGAATCCCTGAAGCCTATGAAAAAACATGTAATCCCAGGCTAGGTTTATTTGAGTGTATGGATTTTTTTTTGTTGGTTACCTTTCAAAATATTAGAATTACAATAAAAGAATTAAAGCCAAGCATTCAGACACACAATGTTGAAAAGGTCATATCTATATATACAATTCTCTAAGCCGCCACCAATGCGGGCAAGACACCCATGAAAGCATGCAGGAAGGAGCCACACCCACACCCATGAAAGCACGCAGGAAGGAGCCATGGCCACCAACTCTTAAGACCATTGGATACGACGACAACTCGCAGAGCCATGCCCATCAACTCAGACGCGATGCCTCGGAAAACACGCCGTCATTTCTGTTTGTCTGTGCTACAGTCCACATGCAGCTCTGAGCCACGTTGACTTTTCGGTTACGACGCATGACCGCGTGCAAACAGTTTGTTTGTCGCGGATAATTTGCCTTTTACTATTACACGAAGACAATTTCCTGTTAATACTTCGTTACATTGATATAGCGGTGTTCTCAGTATTCAAAGCGCTGTCCACACAGGGAGGAACTGGGAAGCGAAACCACAATCTTCACAGTCTCCTTACTGCAAAGCAGCAGCACTACTACAGCGCCAAAAGGCAGTTAAAGAATACACCGGGCTCGATTTTGTTTTCACTTCTGTTTACAGAGATCGGGTCGTAGATAGCATTGTTGCAATGTTACTTTTCTTGGTGGCTTATTACATTTCGGATGTTTCACATGTTCATTTTTTCCACTGTGCTTAAAAGACATTAAAAAAGCGTTTCTCAGCTGTGACTCCGGAACATCTCAGTACGCAAGCTATATTAAGTGTCAACAACGAAGACTCGCTACACCTTAATCTACAAGTACTGACACTTATCCCTACCAACAAAGTAACTTTCACCAGCATGGCCTTCTTCATCACAGACGATCCTGCTTTCAGTCACGGACAATTATATGTTGCTCTCTCCAGAGGTCTATCTTTTCATTCACTCACAGTGTTATCCACAAACCCACCCCATTTGGACAACTGTGTCGTTCAGAATGTGCTCACCCATCAATACATAATTATCCGGCGTATGCTGTGCCGCGGGTTGGCTAGTTACAATATATAAAACATTGTCCTTTCCTCCCCCCGATCTTACTTAGAGAGTCAGATTGGGGGGAGGGGTGCTGTTAGAGCGCCTGAGCTTATTCAGTGCTACAGGAACAACGCACATTGATCTTTTTTCTTCTTTCAGTACATGTGCCTTCCCTGTTTATTTGTATATCTCTGCCTATCTGTCTCTCTATTACGCAGTGCTCGTCTGTCTGTGTGTTATGGATCTTAAAAATAACAGTTATAAGGACAGTTGTTCCTGTTAATTGCAGTCTCAATTGTTAAAAAAATATTTTAAAAGGAGCATCCCACATGAAAATATAACGATCTCATTAACTGACAGTGCATACCAATTTATAAATTTTATGTCCGTTTGAGGTTAAAAAGAAAAAAAAAAGCAACATTTCATCCCCAGCGGGGAATCGAACTCAGGTCTGTGAGGCGGCAGAGCTGTTGTGCTCTAAGAGGCAAATCTTAACACGCTACACCACAGAGGCTGTTGTACCATCCTTGAAGCTTTTGTGAAAGTGTTTATTTGATCTTTGGAACTCGGGCTTTACACATTCTATAGTTTATGCCTACTACATTTTGTAACATTTATTACTAAAATATGACAATGTTTCTGTTTTAACAATGTGTTTACACAGATTACTTTAGAATAACGATGTATTATTTCCACTGTAAAACTCCACTTCACTCCCAGATAATCAATCAAGGCATGAGCTGGGAAAAGTTCGCTCACGTTCTAAGTCGGTGGGGAGATGGAATAGCCGGCTGCTGGCAGCTTGTCTTTTATCAGCACATTTAGAGGACAAAGGATGCTGGCGGAGAGGTGTGAACGGATTTAAGAAGCGATTTAAGGTGGGCCGGATATACGAGTTTTTTCATAGGCTCTGGTAATTCTAGTGTTAAGAGATTCTTTCAGTATTTTAGTAGTAAAAGAACAGTCAAGGAGGAGGTGAAGTGCATCAGGAATAGTAAAGGGGAATTAAAAGATGCAAGTTTAGAGCACCTGCTATTTCACTGTCTGTATTTTGCTGAAGCCTTCATAAGTGTGGAAGTGGATAACCTCCCAGTGGTAAATGGGACTACTAAGAAGGAAAATGGCAAATATTATCCCATTGTATAAAATGGGTGACCGAGCAGATCCATCAACTGTAGTCCAGTAAGCTTAACGTGCATCACAGGAAAATTAATGGAAGGAATTAATAAGTATAAGTTTGAGCAGTACATGACGAGTGCAGGAGTTTCTCTGAACCGTCAGCTTGGGTTCAGAAGAGGGAGGTCATCTTTTACTAAGGAAGCAACAAAAGTGGTACTGTAAGAATTATGTTTCTGGACTTCTCTAGCGCCTTCAACACCATCCAACCTCTGCTCCTTAGGGACATGCTGACAGAGATGGGATTCATACCTGGTGGCATGGATTGTGGACTATCTTTGTTAAATGGTGCGACTCAAACCACTTACACATGAACACCAGCAAAACCAAAGAGCTGGTGGTGGATTTTAGGAGGCCTGGACCGCGTGATCATCAGAGATGACTGTGTGCAGAGGGTGCTGACCTATAAATATCTGGGAGTACAGCTGGATGATAAATTGGACTGGACTGCCAATACTGATGCTGTGTGCAAGAGAGGACAGAGCCGACTATACTTCCTTAGAAGGCTGCCGTCCTTCAACATCTGCAATAAGATGCTACAGATGTTCTATCAGACGGTTGTGGTGAGCACCCTCTTCTACGCCGTGGTGTGCTGGGGAGGCAGCATAAAGAAGAGGGACGCCTCACACCTGGACAAACTGGTGAGGAAGGCAGGCTCTATTGTAGGCATGGAGCTGGACAGTTTGACATCTGTGGCAGAGTGACGGGCTCTCAGCAGGCTCCTGTCAATCATGGAGAATCCACTGCATCCATTAAACAGTATCATCTCCAGACAGAGGAGCAGCTTCAGTGACAGACTGCTGTCAATGTCCTGCTCCACTGACAGACTGAGGAGATCGTTCCTCCCTGTCTTGTATGTTTTACCTGTTTAACCTGCATTTTTATCACTGATTAATTTAATATTGTTTTTTATAAGTATGCTGCTGCTAGAGTATGTGAATTTCCCCTTGGGATTAATAAAGTATCTATCTATCTATCTATCTATCTATCTATCTATCTATCTATCTATCTATCTATCTATCTATCTATCTATCTATCTATCTATCTATCTATCTATCTATCTATCTATCTATCTATCTATCTATCTATCTATCTATCTATCTATCTATCTATCTATCTATCTATCTATCTATCTATCTATCTATCTATCTATCTATCTAATGATCAAAGTGGAGCTTATGATATTTATCTTGACTTTCGGAAACATTTGATAAGGTGCCACATGAGAGGTTTGGCATCAAGCTAAAAGAAGTGGGAGTTCAGGGTCATGTTTGTAGATGGGTGCAGAATTGGTTCAGACACAGGAAGCAGAGGGTGATGGTGCGAAAAACCTTATCAGAATTGGCGGATATTAAGAGTGTTGTTTCACAAGAGTCAGTGCTAGGGCCACTGCTCTTTTTAATATATATATGTTAATACATAATTCACCTGCATCCTCACTCACTCGCTCACGTCCGTCCGAAGCCGAATGCGCAGTCTCCTTCTGCGCAGCTGCCCGAAAAACCTTACAAGACCAACATCCAACTATTGTATATATATACTAGTCATTAAGCCCGTTACAATAACGGCCGCTAGAACAGTAGTGCATAAACATTAGTAGGAACAGTCTATATTAAATGGCAAGTGATCTTGACCTCATTCTGTTTGTTGGTCGTATTTTTCTTTGTCTTTCTGCCTTTCTTTTGTTGATGTTTACTTGCTGTGCTGACCGTTCTTTGTGGGCTGCCGCCGTGTATTGTGTGTCTTTAATTTTCTGTGACAGTAATACAGGTACTGTCTTGTAGGTCCGCTGGCTTGTACGTCCGTAATATACCTTTAATTTTCTCTGGCGGTAATACAGGCATGCACGTCGGTAATATGCCTTTAATTTTCTCTGACAGTAATACTGGCTTGTATGTGGCTATAATATGCGTCACTGTATTGTGTACCTTTAATTTTCTCTCGTAGTAATACAGATTTGTATTTCCATAAAACGCCTGTAACTTTCTCTGACAGTAATATCGCGCATCGCACCGTGCCTCACACATGCACACTTCACCAGAAGACACACACACACGGACACCTGGACGCACACAGGGATTTTATTAAAGAGGATATATATATATAAAAAAAACTGATTTAAATAGGAATATAAGTAAGAAGCTGATTACGTTTGTAGATTATACCAAAATAGGTAGATTGACAGATAATTTGGAATCTGTTAAATCATTACAAAAAGGACTCGAACAGCATACAGGCTTGGGCATATTTGTGGCAGATGAAATTTAATGTCAGTAAATGTAAGGTATTACACATAGGAAGTAAAAATGCTAGATATGAACATAATGCGAGATCTGAAACTCGAGAGTACACCTTATGAGAAGGATTTAGGAGTATTAGTGGACTCTGCTATGAACTTCCAGAGCAACTAGCTCATTCCAAAGCTACAGGGAACGAATTATGAAGAAAGATAAAAAGAGCTGGACCTTTTCAGTTTAAATAAAAGAAGATGAATAGTGATGGAAGTGTTTAAAATTATAAAGGAAATTAATACAGGGGATTGAGACTGTTATTTTAAAATCAGTTCCACAAGAACACAGCTGGAAACTTGTTAAGGGTAAATTTTGCACAAACATTTAGGAAGTTTTCTTTACACAGACAACCATATAAACTTGGAATAAGCTACCAACCAGTGTGATAGACAGTAAGACTTTAGGGACCTTCAAAAATAGACTTAATTCTTTAAAAAAAAAAAAAATCACGTTGGTGGGCCTGGCGAGCTTTGTTGGGCTGAATAGCATTTTCTCATATAGATTATTCTAATGTTCTAAAAAAAAAAAAAATAATAATAATAATTTACATAATATCAATAAAAATTACAGAAAAACAGACAAGGCGGAAATTACTGTATTTTTTCTGATCTCACTATTACCACGTAATAGTGAGTTGTTCTGATCTCACTATTACGTGGTAATAGATATTCAGGCAGCTAAACTCCCTTGACGACCAGAGACTGACTTGACACGAGGCGTACAAATCTCCAGTTTATTAATAAAGAGCAGGTGTGAAACTACAAGTAAAGAAATATAATATTTAGCAAACAAATAACAAACAGTTTGATAACAGATTTAAACTATAAGTAGCAGTACAGAACGGTAACACTTTACAAATATAAACTTACCGGTTATGCTACCATAGGATTAACACTAGAATTACCAGAGTCTACGAAAACACTCGTAGATTCGGCCCACCTTAAAACCGTTCGCATCTCTCCGCCAGCGTCTTAGGTCATCTAAATGTGCTGATAAACACAAGCTGCAAACAGCCGGCTATTCTATCCCCCCACCGACTTAGAACATGCACGAACTTCTCCCAGCTCATGCCTTGATTGATTATCTGGGAGTGAAGTGAAGTTTTAGAGTGGAAATAATAGATCGTTATTTGGAACACACGCATTTCATGTGTGTTCCATTTCTACAGTAATCTGTGTAAACACATTGTTAAAACAGAAACCTTTTCATATTTTAGTAATAAATGTTACAAAATGTAGGAATAAACTATAAAATGTGTGAAGCCTGAAGTGCAAAGATCAAATAAACACTTTCGGCCACCGAGTAATCTTTAGCTAAAACTCCCTAAAACAGGGGTGGGCAAAGTCATTCCTGGAGGGCCACAGTGGCTGCAGGTTTTTGTTCCAACCCAGTTGCTTAATTAGAAAACAATCCTTGCCAATAATTACATTTCATGGCTTATTAGTGCTTTAACTCTGGTAAGTCAAGTCATTCTCATATCCTAGATTTTTTTCCATTCTAAGGATATCATCCAAATACTTCGAAGTGTAAAATGGATGGGAAATTCTCAATCCTTCACTTTTTTCTCTTCTCTTTCCTTCCAAGTATTTAATTAAACCAAATAGTGCACGATAAATACACACAGGTGTAAAGGGTAACAAGCAAAATGGATAACTGCTGGTTTCTTTTGTCATTTGCATCTTATTGCTAATAAGGAGCAATTAAAAACAGAGAATGCAGCTGTTTAAGACTTAAATAAGCAATAAGGGTTCAAAATCTTAATGAGGGAGACAACTAAAATGAAGCAGAAGTGTTTCTAGAGCAATAAGTGCTTCTTATTAAGCAATTGGGTTAGAACAATAACCTGCAGCCACTGCGGCCCTCCAGGAATGACTGCCCACCCCTGCCCTAAAACGTTTCCCATTCATTCTCTATGGTAGTGCTAAACCACTACCGATGCGATCTATTTTCTGCCACTTCCATTTCGGGGGGGCGCTGTTCTGCACTTTTCGCCGCTCTGCTGCCTGTCTGCTTGCCCGCAGCGTCTTCCTTCGTTGACGTGCTGGAACGTTTTTCTTTTTTCTTTCTTAAGTAAATCTTTAAGTTTAAAATGTAGATCGCACAGTTATTTCTGTTGGTTAATTCATGCTTTCATTGATTATAGCTAATACTGTTATCAAGTGTCGGTCGCTATTTTTGCCTGTTGTATACAATCTAGCGTCTTTCACATCTATCTACACTCTCACTGCCCGCTTGCCTGCGTGCAGCGTTTGTCAATTGATATATAATTTTATGTATTTCTTTTTGACATAATTCTACGAGTTGTAAAATAAATATTATATATATATATATATATATATACATACTGTAAATAAATAAAAAAATGAAACTACTGTATAGCTAATACTGTTATGTATCTGTCTAGTGCCTTCCCTGTCTATCCGTTTATTATCTATCTATCTATCTATCTATCTATCTATCTATCTATCTATCTATCTATCTATCTATCTATCTATCCTTTTTTTCTCCTGACAGTTTTATATCTTCAGTGCCTTCCCAGTTTCTGTCTAGTAAGTTCTCTGTCTGTGCATTATTCAGTGATCTGTCTGACAGTGTATGTCTGTCTTACAGAACTTAAAAATAAGAACAGTTATAAGGACTCTTGTTCATGTTAATTTTAGCCTCAATTTTTAATTTTTTTAAAAAGAGCATCCCACATCTATTATACAGTGACTTTCCAATTTATCTGTCTATCTAGTGCCTTTCAGATCTATATGTACTCTAACGGCTTTCTTGCTTCCCTGCAGCATGTGTTGAATAATGAACAGACTGAATCATTTTTCATTTAGTTTATTGACATAAATCTCAGATACACACTTATACTGTATATAGTAATGCTGATATCTATCTGTCTAGTGCTTTCTCTGTCTGTTTTCTTATATAGTGCCTTCGCTGTCTGCCTATTATACAGTGAATTCCCTGTCTATGTTGTAATAATATTATTACTTTTTGGGTTCCCTTTCTGCCTAGTATATAGTGCTTTTCCTATCTATCTCTCTTACATAATGCCTTTCATGTCTGTCTATCTATCTACCTCTCTAGTGGCTTCTTTGCCTGTTTATTATTTACTGTATACCCTGTTTTTTATGACAGTTTTGTATCTGTTATACAGTGCCTTCCATATCTATCTGCCTGTCTAGTGCTTTTCACATCTACATGTACTCTCACTATCTGCTTGCCTTCCTAAAGTATCTGTTGATTAATAAAAAGGCTGTACCATTTTTCATTTAGTAGTGCTTTCTCTGTCTGTCTTTTATACAGTGAACTCCTTGTCTATCTATATAGTAATAATAGTAATTTTATTATTATATAGCAGCTTCCCTGTCTGCTTATCATATAGTGCCTTTCTTTCCTATATATCTATCCCCTTAGCTGTTTTTCATATATCTATTATACAGTGCCTTTCCTGTTTGTTTATATTTCTAGTGACTTTTCTGTCTGTCTGTCTGTGTGTTATGCATCTTAAAAATAAGTTATAAGGACACTTGTTCATGTTATTTGCAGTCTCAATTGTTAAAAAATATTTTAAAAGGAGCATCCCACATGAGAATACAACGATCTTATTGAGTGACAGTGCATAACAATTTATAAATTTATAAAAAAAAAAATATATATTTTCTCCCCAGCAGGGAATCGAACTTGGGTCTCTGAGGCACAGTAGGCTTGCTGCGCTCTGATTGGCTGAGCAGTCTGTGTCAAATATCCGCGCCTGGTCAGAGGTAAGATTTGCTGACTTAGAGTGCAGCAGACTTTCCGTGCCTCAGAGACCCGAGTTTGATTCCCTGCTGGGGAGAAAATGTTTTTTTTTTTTTTTTTTTTTTTCTTTTTAACCTTCGCCGCTCTGCCTGCCTGCCTGAACTCCCTGTCTATCTATATAGTAATAACAGTAATTTTATTATTAAGCAGACAGGGAAGCTGCTATATATCATATAGTGCCTTTCCTTCCTATCTATCTATATATCTATCCCCTTAGCTGTTTTTTTATATATCTATTATACAGTGCCTTCCCTTTATATATCAGCTTCCCTGTCTGCCTATCATATAGTGCCTTTCCTATCTATCTATCTATCTATCTATCTATCTATCTATCTATCTATCTATCTATCTATCTATCTATCTATCTATCCCCTTAGCTGTTTTTTTTATATATCTATTATACAGTGCCTTCCCTGTTTATTTATATACAGTATCTACTGACTTCTCTGCCTGTCTGTCTGTCTGATTGCATATAGCGCTGAAAAAAAAACACGCGGTTACTGATTACAAATCGCAAGATGAAAGAAAGAGACAATATATGTGAAAACATCATCGCACTAATGCAATATTTGAAAACGAACAGCGGCAGATCGGGTTTGAATATATGCACGATCTGACACTGTTCGTTTTCAAATATTACATGTACTGTGTGTTGAAACTGCTGCACTGAATAAGCTGACGCCTTCTGTAACAGCTTCAGCGTGTATTCAAACCCGATCTGTCGCTGTTCGTTTTCAAATAATATTGCATGTACTGTACTATTTTAGAATAAAAACATACATTTGATTTCAGTCAGTCTGTAAAAGCCAGTGTAAATGTATGATAATTGTAAAGGTTAGCTTTTTTTTAAATTCAGTTTCATTCTGTCAGTCGCGTTCACGTTCCCCCCTCCTCCCCATCTGACACTGCTGTTTTCACATTGTCCCAGATGGATGGGGACCCTACACAGCCGGGACGCCTGGATGGTCGCCGTGATGGACAGTACCTCCCCTGGGCCACGAGGGGGCAGCCCCCCGGGTTTGCTTATGGGCCACTGGACCGGAGCTGTGAGACTAATCCCTACCGTAGGACGTGGCCACTGCCAGGGGGCACCCAGACAGCTGTGAGGTCCTGGATGGCAGCACTTACGCCACACCAGGAAGTGCTGCCGGAGGAATTCCCAGGGGCACCCGGAGTGCTTCCGGGGGCTCTCTTGACACTTCCGCCACACCAGGAAGTGTCGTCAGGGGGAGCACCTGGAGCTCATCCGGGTCGGTATATAAGGGACTGGTTCCCTCGAGAAGCTGAGTCAGAATTGGGAGGAAGGAGACAAAGCTTGTGAGGAGGGGAGAGGCAGTGAGAAAGAGAAAGAAGAAAGAGTTGGTGGAGGAAGGCATTGTGGTGCTAAAAGAAAATAAAAGAAGTGTTTTGGACTTTCTGGTGTCTGTCTGTCTGTGTCCAGGGGTATGCTTTCCACAACATAAAGATGCACTATAGCTCGAATGTTATTTATTTGGAGACGTGCTATAGCTTGAATGTTATTTATGTAGGGAAGAAAGTACAGTGTCAGGTGCTCATTCAGTGTAATAGGAACCATAGCACAGAGAGGTGTGTGCACTGCAACAAGTACACATGTTGTAAATGTAGGAAGGGCGGGCCTTGGGTGTGTGGGAACTGTTAATATTTGAATGTGATGATTTTATATAGCATGGAACGGAAATCAGCAGTTCTTAGCATTGCACCACGCAAGCTGTCGTATCAACCGCCTACTGTAATTTGTTTTCTTTTTTCTTCGGTTATAGTCTTGAATAAAAGTGCACTTGTTTTGTTATACTTGTACACCAACATATTTTCCTGTGTTTGAGCGACATGGGCATGCTCAAAGAATACATGTGTAATGCCACGAAAAGTGCACGCAGAGCTATAGTGCGTCTTTATGTGAAAATAGGAGTGTCAGGTGGGGGGGGAAGGATCCTGAACGCGACTGAAAGAATGAAAAGTGAATTAAAAAAAAAACAAAGCTAACCTTTACAAGTATCATAAATTACACCGGCTGTTACAGACT
Organism: Erpetoichthys calabaricus; assembly: GCF_900747795.2. Lineage (NCBI taxonomy): Eukaryota > Metazoa > Chordata > Cladistia > Polypteriformes > Polypteridae > Erpetoichthys > Erpetoichthys calabaricus. The sequence goes on from NC_041395.2 coordinate 185,399,753, forward strand.
GAAATCAAATGTATGTTTTTATTCTAAAATAGTAAGAATAAGAGCAGTTCTCAAAACAGAGTCGTGCGGGATCGAACTCATGACCATTTGATTACCAGTCAGCTGCTGATACCAATACGCCACAGAAGCAATTGTAGTAAATGTGTCAATGTGGCATGCTAAGGCGGCTTTTTTTTCTGCAGTTATATCTTTGAATAAAAGCGCAATTGTTCTGTTATATTTGTACCTTTTGTGAAAGTGTTTCTTTGATATTTGGACTTCAGGCATCATACATTATATGGTTTATGCCTACATTTTGTCATTTACTACTAGAACATGAAAAACGTTTCTGTTTTAAAAATGTGTTTACACAGATTGCTGTAGAAATGCAACACACATGAAATGCGTGTGTTCCAAATAACAATCAGTTATTCCCACTCTAAAACTCCATCTGATAATTCTAGTGTTAAACAGGCAGGATGAACTTCGCTATATGTGTTTGTGGCAGATACATTACCTACATCGGGAACACCCCTCTCTAAGGCGACTCAGGAAGGACAAACATTACAAAGCATGCATATCTGAACACAACAACAGCCCTCAAATGGAAATGGTCAATGATTAAACACTTTACCCATCCCAACAAACATGACAGTTTTAATCTTATAAAACTACACCAAAATAAATATCAGCGACCGGATCCATAAATACATCCCATAACACCAATACGTACATTACAGAAATACAGTGATCCCTCGCTATATCGCGCTTCGCCTTTCGCGGCTTCACTCCATCGCGGATTTTATATGTAAGCATATTTAAATATATATCGCGGACTTTTTGCTGGTTCGCGGATTTCTGCGGACAATGGGTCTTTTAATTTCTGGTACATGCTTCCTCAGTTGGTTTGCCCAGTTGATTTCATACAAGGGACGCTATTGGCAGATGGCTGAGAAGCTAGATTGCTTACTCTTTGCTTACTCTTCTCTCTCTATTGCGCTGACTTTCTCCGATCCTGACGTATGGGGATTGAGCAGGGGGGCTGTTCGCACACCTAGACAATACGGACGCTCGTCTAAAAATGCTGAAAGATTATCTTCACGTTGCTATCTTTTGTGCAGCTGCTTCCTGAAACGACATGCTTCACGGTGCTTCGCATACTTAAAAGCTCGAAGGGCACGTATTGATTTTTGACTGAAAAACAAACTCTGTCTCTCTCGATCTCTCTCTCTCCCTCTCCCCCTGCTCCTGACGGAGGGGGTGTGAGCTGCCGCCTTCAACAGCTTTGTGCCGCGGTGCTTCGCATACTTAAAAGCCAAACAGCCCCTATTGATTTGTTTGCTAGAGATTGTTTTCTCTATCTATGTGACATTCTGTGCTCCTGACACGCACTCCTTTGAAGAGGAAGATATGTTTGCATTCTTTTAATTGTGAGACGGAACTGTCATCTTTGTCTTGTCATGGAGCACAGTTTAAACTTTTGAAAAAGAGACAGATGTTTGTTTGCAGTGTTTGAATAACGTTCCTGTCTCTCTACAACCTCCTGTGTTTCTGCGCAAATCTGTGACCCAAGCATGACAATATAAAAATAACCATATAAACATATGGTTTCTACTTCGCGGATTTTCTTATTTCGCGGGTGGCTCTGGAACGCAACCCCTGCGATGGAGGAGGGATTACTGTAACATAAAAAGTAACCTTCGACACACACAACCCACCAAGTCCAAGCGGTGCTGACACTTCTTTTAATGGTAGTCTTTTTTCTCTGTACCCCCCACCTAGTGTCTCCAAAATGCACAATCCTAGACGAGCAAAGATTTATTTAAGCTGACCCAAGTTACTCTCTTATGATTGTCCTGTCCGCTTCTATCCCAGAGTGTTTCGGGTGGCGAAGTCTTCAAGATGGCCATCCCCCAAAAATATGAACGGTCTCAGATCCTTGCGTGAGCAATCTTCTCTCTGGCCTTGGATAGACTGTTTGCTGCTCTTTCCATGGCAACCCCTCCAGGAAGGTATGGCAACAGACTGCACCCTGCAAAGGTCCTCCTTATAATGTGCCCATTTTATTTCTTCACCCACTACCTTATTATAGGGGCTTAGGTAGTGACAGGGATTCCAGGGATGACAGAGAAACAAAAGATGAACCAGTGTGGCAGTGTTAAACAAGGACTCCTCGAATGCAACGTGGAAAGGCTTAAAGACCATAATGGATTATAAGCGTAGCAATCAGCAGGTCAGCTATGACCCTAGTCTCCCTGACACCTTGAACAGTTTCTTTGCACGCTTTGATGCATCTAGCAGCAGGGAGACTGTATATCTCCCTTGGCTGGAGGAGCAGCATCAGCCTCTATCCCTGCAACTACACCAAGTGAGATCCACCCTGAGGAAGATCAACACCAACAGAGCTGCAGGACCGGATAAGGTGTTGGGTAAGACACTGAAAATATGTGCTGATCAATTGGCAGGAGTCTTTCTGGACATTTTCAACCTTTCTCTACAACTTGCAATTGCCCCTGTCTGCCTCAAATCCTCCACTATTGTGCCAGTGCCTAAAAAATCAGCGGTCACCTGCCTTAATGATTACCGCCCTGTGGCTCTGACCCCAGTAATAATGAAGTGCTTTGAGAGAATCCTCCTAAAGTCCATCAAGGATGCCATCCCTGCTGGATTTGACAGCCATCAGTTCGCCTACAGGAGGAACAGATCTACAGAGGATGCCGTCTCAATAGTACTTCACACAGCCCTGACTCATCTCAGTGCCCTAACACTTATGTTAGGATGCTATTCGTCAATTTTAGTTGAGTGTTTAACACCGTAATCCCAGACAAGCTGATGCAAAAGCTTCATAATCTGGGTCTGTCCACATCGTTGTGTCTCTGGATCAGGGACTTTCTCACTAACAGGCTTCAGGTGGTTAGAATTGGAGATCATACATCAGCCACACTGGTTTTGAACACAGGCACGCCACAGGGTTGTGTGCTCAGCCCAGCACTCTTCACGTTATTTACACGCGATTACTCTGCCATCCATGCCACAAGTATGGTTGTGAAGTTTGTGGATGATACGACTGTGGTGGTTCTCATATCAGACAATGATGAGACTTGCTATAGAGAGGAGATACAACACCTAGCACTATGGTGCTCAGCCAACAACCTCATCTTCATCACCAGCAAGACCAAAGAGATCATTGTGGACTATAGGAGGTCCAGAAGAACATAACATGCTCCTATATTCATACATGAGGAGGCTGTAATGTGTGTGGACAATATCAAGTTCTCGGGTATCCACATCACATCGGATCTGACCTGGGGCCTCATGCATAACGCCGTGCGTAGAATTCGCACTATAACATGACATAAGCACAAAAGCCGAAATGTGCTTACACACAGAAAAATCCAGATGCAGGAATCTGTGCATTCGCCAACTTCCGCGTTCTTCCGCTACATAAATCCTACTCAGCGTGGAAATAAACGCTCGTGCACGCGCTTGCTGTCCCGCCCCAACTCCTCCCAGAATTACGCCTCTTTGAATATGCAAATCAATATAAATAGCCCTTAAGCCCAGTGTTCTGTGAAAAGACAATGGCAAAAGCACGAGGGAAAATAGAAGAAATTCAGCGAATACCAAATGGAGGCAAAGAAAAACGTACTATTTGTTGGTTTAAACAGTTATATAAGCAACAAAAGGAAGTTGATTGAGTGACATAGCGTGTCGGAGAAACTCGAAAGCTCAAGTTCATAAAGTCACACAGTGCCCGAAGTAAAAAAGTTGTCAGATATCAAAGTCAGCGTGAAAAGGCGACTTGTAGCCCACCGTCTGAGTGTCATATGAAAGCTTATTAGGGTGCAGTGGAAAAAAAGGCACATAGTGTGAAAAAAGCACGAAATGTCAACTTTAATCTCGAAATTTCCACTTTAATCACATAGTTTATTTTGTCATTAAAATAGAACATCATAAACTTCATCTTAAAATTGTTTAATTTACTGGTTTCTCAAATCCCATCATAACTAAAGTAGCACGTTAAATGCTTTTTGTGTACTGTATTTAATCTTATATGTGCTCTATGTGCCTGAATCACTACGTGCTCTTCCTCCGACAGGACACAGAATCCATTACGTTCGTAATATTACAGCTCTCTGAGTAATTCAAATACTGAGAAGTATACGTGATATCATTTTCATGATGATATGCATTAAAGCATGTTATTAAACATTGGAACATGGTGGCGCAGTGATTGTTCATGTCTTACAGCAACAAGATGCTTGCTGCGCCATGCGCGACCTTCAATGAAATGCTCTATTACAGAAGTTCTGACTTTTTCAAACGTACTAACCCCCAATTCCTGTCCTTACTTTTCTTTCTCCAAATACCCAATCGCCACACAATCAGCTCTGTAATAGACGTTAAGCCATCTGTAAGCTTAGAACGCCGATTTTTCAAAACTTTTAAGGAACATCGAAATATCTTCGTAATGTTTAATTATTCTATCCATCTATCCTTCCAGTGTCGCGCCAGCCACAGCATGAAAACAGCGCGAGGCAGGAACAATCCGTGAACGGAGAGCCAGCTCCTTGCTTGCACAGCGGCACCATGTAGTTAAAGTTAAAGTTTTATCTGTATAATCAACATATTTTGCTGCATTTCATCTTAAAAATTATATCGTCATCATATGTAAATACGCGCTTTATAAAGTGGCTCAGGATGTGCAATATTATAACTGTCATAAGTACAATTACCTCACGGTTAATTGCAAGTACAAACTTTTCTACAAGGAGCACATGATGGACTGATTGCATGTGTTTATAGTTCTTGGGATGAAACTGTTTGTGAACCGCGAGGTCCGAACAGAAAAAGCTGTGAAGCGTTGGTCGGATGAGAGCAGTTCAAATAGCGAATGTCTGAGGCAGAGAGTCCTTGATGCTGTATACCGATAATTCTCTTTCCAATCTGTGATTCACACTCAGATACAGTGATATAAATACTTCGAGTGGTGCAGTGTGAGTAATATGGAAAAAGATGATCCGCTGTGGCAACCCCTAACGGGAGCAGCTGACAGAAGAAGAAGGTGGTGCAATGAGAGTAACAACGCTAAAGCAGTTATGGTATTTAGAATAGTTTGACCATTCTGTGGACCGTTATATTGTTACAGGTTAATTACAATCAGATGCATTAAATTTATGAACGATATGCGGTTAATTTCAGTGTATTTGATAAAGCCGCCATCGTGGATGTGGATCTAAGAAAGGGTAACCACACAGGAACAGTAGCACTGCTTTGACGCTGGGTGCCGCCAGTCTGCAAAACCGAGCGGAGAACTTGCGTACGACAGAGTATGAGGTACCATGGAAAAGTGCGTGGCTTTACGCCAAGTGTAGGTTTTATTCATCGTGATTTGAACGTGGAAGCGTTTTTACGCAACATTTCTGTGCATACGCACTGATCTTTGAACACATCTCACCTGGTAAAGAAGGCCCAACAAAGACTCTTCTTCCCCGGGAAGATGAGACGTGCTGGATTCTCCTCTTGGCTGCTCACAAACTTCTACAGATCAGCTATAGAAAGCATTCTTTGTCACAGTATGACAATGGGGTACTGCAGCTGCACAGGACAGGAAGGACTTGGCACGGGTGGTGAGAACAGCACAGGGGATCGTGGGAAGTCTTATCCTAGACCTGGACTCTGTATATGCTGGAAGGGTGCAGAAGAGGGCCAAATGTATAGCTGCGGATCTTACCCATCTGGGAAAATGGACTGTTTGTACCACTGCCTTTGGGAAAATGGTACAGAAACATAAAAACACGTACCAGCAGACTGAAAGGCAGCTTTTTCCCCAGAGCTGTGAAGTCCATCTGCCCCTGCTGATACACACACATACATCTACCCCTAACCTGCCCCCCCTGTAAACATGCACACGCACTTTCCCTCGTAATCAAACACACACACACTTGTATTCCTCCCCTGCAGACCCAGCACACAGATCACTGGTCTCTGCAGGCATACTACCTCAGTAAAGTCTGGACTTGATTATGTTTTATTGCTGCTGTCTTTTATACTTATGTGAATTTTATTATTTATAGTGTATTTTGTATTTAAGTATTCTGCCTTGAAGCAGACTCCTACCAACAAATAATTTTATGTGTATGCATAATGACAATAAAGAATTCTATCTATCTATACTTACATCTTTAATAGAATATGAATGTAAATGACACGTGGCATGATAGACTAATTTTAAATCCATCTACTGTAGCAGTCCACACTCCTTTGTAAATGAGTGGCTTCTGCACCAAAAATGGTGAAACTTTATTCACTGTCACAGTACTTTTTCCTAAAAAGCACCTATTTTTTGGCCAAGTACCACATTACATCAGTCTTTCTGTCTTCAAAAAGAAAGTCCACTGTTTATTCTTGCATTTGCACACTGTATTGTGCTCTTTTAAAAAATTTTTTTTATTTTATTAATTTTCGTTGTAATCATTCCATACAAATAGATCAATTTATAACCCAACAAAATTGAAGACAAATCAAACCCCACCCCTGAGAAGGAGAGCTTAGCTAAAGGAAAATTGCTTAGGGCTTTTTAGTAAGGCAACATTAAACAAAAGAAAGGGAGATGTAAATATATATGTAAATAAGAGATGGAGAAGGGAATTAAATGCGGTAATAGTTATTTCTCTTATTCTAAAATAATATTGATTAAGTCCTGCCAGGTTTTGAAAAAATTTTGTACAGATCCTCTAACTGAGAATTTAGATTTTTTCCAATTTCAAATAATATAAAACATCGGTTTCCCACTGACTTATCAGAGGAGAATTAGGATTCTTCCAATTTAACAAAATAAGTCTGCGTGCCAAAAGTGTAGTGAATGCAATCACCGTTTGCTTGTCCTTCTCCAATTCAAGTCCATCTGGAAGAACACCGAACACAGCTGTTAATGGGTTAGGAGGGATTGTGACCCCAAGGCTGCCTGAAAGGCACTTAAAAATTTTTGTCCAAAATGATGTTAGTTTGGTGCAGGCCCAAAACATGTGACCCAGTGAGGCAGGAGCTTGGTTGCAGCATTCGCAGGTTGGATCCTGCCCTGGAAACATTTTGGACACTTTTAAGCGAGACAGATGAGCTCGATATATAATTTTTAGTTGAATAATTCTATGCTTTGTGCATATAGAACTCGAGTGAATTCTCTGCTTTGCTACCTTCCACTCCTTTTCTGATATATTGATTAAGAGATCTTCTTCCCGATGTCCTCTTGGATCTTTGAAAGGTAGGGACTCTAATAAGATTTTATATAATGCGAAAATAGTGTTTAATTCCTCGAAATTGAGCAGTATTTTTTCCACTTGCGATGGTTGAAAGAGGTGGTTCTCTTGCAGAGGTGCCACTGATAAAAGATTTTCCATCTTAAAATGCTTTCTAATTTGGCTCCATATTCTGAGTGAGTAAAGCACAATTGGGTTATTAGTATATTTGCGATAACTTGCATTTATTGGAGAGCATAGCAAGGAGTATAAAGAAGTACTTCAGGATTTTACTTCTATTGTGGACCAAGCCTGTGTATGTTCATTTATTTGTGTCCAGGTTTTTATGGCTTGTATGTTTGCTGCTCAGTAATAAAACTGAAAATTAGGTAAAGCCATGCCACCTTCTGCCTGAGGTCTTTGTAGGGTCGCTCTTCGGATACGTGGGTGTTTTGAGTTCCAAATGAATGAGGTTATTGTTGAATCTAACTGTTTAAAAAACGATTTATTGATATATATTGGAATGTTTTGAAATAAAAAGAAAAGTTTAGAAGGATATTCATCTTAACAATGTTAATTCTTCCGGCTAGAGTGAGATGAAGGGTTGACCATCTATGCAAGTCCTGCTTAATTTTTTCCATACAGACGGCAGATTTTGTTGATAAAGAGCTTTATGTTTACTTGTGATATTTACCCCTAGGTATTTAAACTGATCTGCTATGGTAAAAGGTAGGGTGTCTAATGTAATATTATATGCTTGTGAATTCACTGGAAAGAGTATACTTTTATTCAGATTAATTCTAAGACCAGATATCTTTTGAAATTCTGATAGTGCTGTTAAAACAGCAGGGACAGTGTTTTCTGGGTCTGATATATACAAGACCATATCATCTGCATATAGAGAAATTTTCTGTTCCAGTCCTTCTCTGACAATCCCCTTTATCTGATAAGAATTTCGGCAGTCAACCGCCAATGGTTCAATAGCGATTGCAAACAACAGTGGCGACAAGGGACATCCTTGTTTGGTACCACGTTCTAGTTTAAAGTAGTCTGAGCAAATGTTATTAATACAAACTGAAGCTTCTGGATTGGTATACAGTAGTTTGATCCATGCACAAATATTCGGGCCAAACCCAAATTTCTCCAATGCAGTGAAAAGGTAGTTCCATTCAATCATATCAAATGCTTTTTCTGCGTCAAATGATAGTAATATCTCTGGGGTGTTTGATTTTGCTGGTGAATATATAACATTAAACAAGCGTCGGAGATTGGAAGATAGGTGTCGGCCATTAATAAATCCAGTTTGATCCTGTGATATTACCGAGGGCAGCACTTTCTCCATCCTTCTAGCTAGGATTTTTGAGAGTATCTTAACATCATTATTCAGGAGTGAAATTGGTCTGTATGATGCACATTGTAACAAGTCCTTATTTTGTTTAGGAAAGACGGTGATTAATGCTTGTCGAAATGTTTGAGGTAGTATTTGGTTGTCTGTAGCTGTAAATGTTGCCAATAAGAGGGGAGCTAGCTAAGTGGAGAATTTCTTCTAAAATTCTACGGGGTAACCATTAGGGCCTGCTGATTTCCCGCTTTGTAGTGACTTTATGGCGTCTAGTAATTCTGTTAGCGTTAGAGGTTTATCCAGTTCCTCAGCACTTAAAGCATCTATTTGTGGTATCTGTGATGTATCCAGAAATGCATTAGATTGTGTGTTGTCTTCTTTGGGCTCAGTAGAATATAAAGACTTATAATAATCTCTAAACGTGTGCATTATATTTTTATGGTCAATAATTTCTTCTCCATTCTTGTTGGTGATTACTGGTATTGCATTGCGAACTTCTTGTTTGTGAATTTGTTGAGCTAAAAGCTTATTAGCTTTTTCTCCGTGTTCATAGTAATGATGTCTAGACTTATAAATAAGTTGTTCAGTTTCTTTAGTTATTAAGATGTTAAGTTCTGTATGCAGGGCCTGCCTTTTCCTGTGGAGAACTTCATTTGGACGCCTGGCTTGTTCTTCATCTATTATAGTAATTTCACTTCTTAGCTCTGACACTTTCTTGGTTTCTAATTTATTTCTGTGGGAAAGATATGAAATAATCTGTCCTCTTAAGAAGGCCTTTAGAGTTTCCCAGAGTGTTCCTGCAGAAACCTCTGTGGACATGTTTGTCTCTAGGAAGAAGCTGATTTGTTTGGATATAAATTCTGTGCAGTTCTCGTCTGCCGATAAAAGAGGGTTAAGACGCCATCTACGAGGTGAGTGTGAGGGGCTTAATGATTTTAGCTCCAAGACTAGAGGGGCATGGTCAGAGATAACAATTGTGTCATATTTGCATGATTTAATTGTAGGCAGGAAATTATTATCTATAAAAAAATAATCAATTCTTGAGTAGCTATAATGTACTGGTGAGTAGAACGAATATGTTCTTGAGTTTGGGTTAAGAAACCTCCAGGGGTCTGATAAGTTGTGATCATTTAAAAACTGTGTAATTGTCTTTGCAGTATTAGATGTCGTCCCCCCTGTCACAGGAGTCCTATCTAAGAGTGGATTTAGAACACAAAGTCCCCAGCCATTATAATTTTATGAGTGTTCACATTGGGAATGGATGCAAATAGATTTTGCATGAATTCCTTATCATCAACATTGGGTGCATAAACATTTATCAAAATCATTTTACTGTTATATAAGTTGCCCATGACCATCACATATCTCCCTTCAGGGTCCGATACTACATCTGATGCTACAAATGGAACTGTTCTGTGTATGAGAATTCCCTCCCCTCTAGTTTTCTTTATCCATATTACTAAACGAGAATGGTAAATCAGATATGGACACAGGGACCTGCCCGTGGACGCAAAAGACATAGTGCCACACAAAGCCCCCTAAACACCCCAGGGACACGCGTCTGAAACCGCGGAAGCAAAACTGTCTCTGCTCCAAAACCAAACAGCTCAACAACTAACACGGCTTCGACACCGAGCCCGCGTGGACAGATCTAATGAACGTGGACGCCTACAACACGCGTCTCAAATTGCGTAGGCAAAGCAGGCACGGATTCAACACGACACAGCTCGAGTGATCGAGATACAAACACGCGCCTGCCTAGATATAATTAATGAACGCAGGCGCCTACAACTTGCGTCTGAAATGCCGCAGACCAGTCAGGCACTGCTCCAAAAAGAAACAGCTCGACTAAACGAGATACGAAGTGAAACGGGAAACACTACAGAGTCCGCAGTGCTCCATAATGCACCACATGATAGTTCGGAAAGAGCTTCGTAGTAACAGTGGGGAGACCCAGAGTGACACGGGCGAACGCTCCGTATTAAACATACGTCATCCTCACACATCCAAAATATACAGCATAGGTGAATCACATTACAGTGATGCATTATTAACAGTACGATAAACATCACAGTATCGCAAACAAATGAAAATTATTACTCAAAAAAGGTAAAATATATTCACCACGCACCAGGTGTCATTGAAACAAAAGCAGAATAAAGCGAGATCAGAAATGAAAGACAGAGTAGAAAGCAAACTAAAACGTCATAAACAGGTTAAACGAGGGGGCCAAACACATGGACAACAGGTTACAGATAATGAAGACCGGAATTCAAAAGCTTCAAAAACAAAAGCTCGACTGACCGAGATACAAACTGAAACAGGAAACACTACGGGGTCCGCAGTAGTCCATAATGCACCACGTAATAGTACGGAAGGAGCTCCGTATTAACAGTGAGGGGCACCAGAGTGACACGGGTGAACGCTCCGTATTAAACGTGCTTCATCCTCACACGTGACTGCCCAGCGGGCACGGGTTCAAAACACCGGGGGTAGTCGAGCGAAGCGAGCAGGGGGCGGAGCCCCCTTGTAAAGCTAGAATGGAACATTTGGCCAGTCCAGTCTTTTTGTAGTCTGAACTGATCCTTGGTTAGTAAGTGGGTCTCCTGTAAAAATACTATTTTAGCGTTTAAGCCTGTTAGGTGAGAGCATACTTTCTTTCTCTTTAATTCGTGATTCAGGCCTTTCACATTTCAGCTCACAAAGTTAACTGTCCCATCATGGAGACATTGATTCTGAGTTTTTAATGTCATTTTATAGTTTTAATTGGTAATGAGGCAGTTTTAATCTTAGTTTCAAGATTCCCCATGAGTTATTGCATTTTAGCCTATTGTTGCATTGATATTTATAATTATAAGGATTACAAGAATAGATTAGATATAACCTGCTCTCCTTCTCTCCCCCCTTTATCCCCCCACCCCCCCCATTTTGCCTCCCCACATGAGGCTAGATCCCACTTCGCGATGTCCCAGTCCTCTGACATACGAAGAGACAGAGCACGTCCAAAACAAAACAAACCCCACCCTGCAGCGGCGTTAGAGAATTAAAACAGATATCTTTTGCAGCTAAATTCTTAATACTATCTGCCGAAAATATTATCATTAACAGTCTTTAAGATTGAAATAATCTTCAGCGCTTTTAAGTTATTAAAATAATAGGATAAAAAAAAAAAAAAAAAAAATCAACCCTGGGAATGATTTTAAAAACTAGGATAAACCTGGTAATTCCTACTGTAATAGTATAATGGTAATAGTATAAATAGTATAAAAAGCAATAAACCAAGGGTATGATGTTAAACAGTCTACTTTAAGGTATAATAGAATAATAAAAAAAACAAATCCTACTTTAATTACTTCCACACTTTCACACTCACGTCTATAACTCTAATTAAAACATAAACATATAAAGTCCAGATAAAGAAAAGGATGTATAATTATAATACCAATCTCTTTAAACATGGATCCAGAGAGCAGATCATAGGTCCTTCCCATGCCTTGATAGAATACGGCTCCTTATTAACTTTCAAAAGAGTGTCGGAAACAGCTTCTTTAATTCCTTTTCAGCTTCTTCTTTGCTTAAGAAAATATAATATTGATCTTGAACTTCCACTCGTATTGTGCTCTTGTGGTTTGTTCCGTCTATAATGTGCATCTCGCATGTTCTGTTTCCTCATATCAAATTGATGCTGGCTGTGTACTTTCTTTTCCAAGATGTGTGAAAAACATTGATGCCATTTTCAGTGGCCTTTTTTTTTTAAGCTGAAATAAGTGGAATGCCAATCTTTTTTATTAACATAAATTTAATTACAAAAATGTGTGTTCAAAATGGATGGAAAATAACGCACCTAATCTTTAAAATGCTTATTCTTGAGCATGCAAATTTACAATAAAAATGAAAAAATAACATTTGTAAGTTATCAGTATTTGAAAACTTTTACATTTAGATCATTTTACAGAGCTGTATAAACAACTTATCTTCCATTTTCTGCTGGAAGATGAATACAATGTAAAATGGAATACTATTCTAGCTTTTTCGTGAATTTTTATTTTATGGAAATCTTGTGTCAGCACTTTTAAAAGTCAAAGTAGTTTTTCATATTGTGCTAGGAAATGTCTTGGGGTGTTTTTGAAAACTGTTATTTCTTGTAGTGGGTAGGAAGAGGAATGAACATCAGTAAGTGACCATGGAAGAATTCAGTCAGATTTATCTGAAATTAATTTACTTCTAATGTAAATCTCCTTTTCAAATTATAATAAATACTCTAAAGAAATAAAAATGCAAGTATAAATAACTAAAATTTTATTTAAAAATCATTTTACCACCTTCTGACAGGTCATGCAATTTTCACATAATTATTTATAATAGTTATCCAAATCTTCATATTACCGAATATCCTATCAGTAAACAACTGTTTTTCCTCAACAGCCAATTTAAGTTTTTGCGTTTCTGGATATACGGGTTCCCATTTTTGTTTTCTGTAGATCCATCTACAGTTGATAGATTAAGTATAGTTTTACAAGCTGTCTAACTTCCTTCAAATATAGCTAGCAAAGAGGTTAATTGAAGCCTTCCATTATATTTGTATTTTGGAAAAAAAAATCCTTTTGTTAAGATTATTTGTATAGCAGCAAAATTTAAATGCAATTTATTAATTTTTTTCCAGACTGCTTTATTGTGCCTTTTCAAAAGAGATCTTGGTCAAATTGACTTACACGTGCTACCTTGTTGTTTTGGTCCTTGCTTTACAGCGGCTGAAACTCTAAGCAGTGTTATCTTGCTAGCATTTCACATAAAATGTGATTCTAAAAATACAGTACATAGTTCTTAGATGCTGAGATTGTACCCTATAAGTAAAACTAATAGAATGTGTATTTCTCAAAAATTCTTATATATTACCATAACTGCACATCTCACAACTTTCCTCAAAATGTTGCATGGAGTCTAATAAAGTAGAGGAAAATGGTTTGGCACAAATCATACATATGGAAACAGTGTTGTAAGGAGGAAGGGATTGTATCTTTTCTGTTCTATATCTTGTAATGTTGAAAGACTTACTTTACTAATAATCAGTTTATGTGTTTAAGCTGGTTCTAGATTGAATCCATCCATCCATTTTCCAACCCGCTGAATCCGAACACAGGGTCACGGGGGTCTGCTGGAGCCAATCCCAGCCAACACAGGGCACAAGGCAGGAAACAATCCTAGGCAGGGTGCCAACCCACCACAGGACACACACAAACACACCCACACACCAAGCACACACTAGGGCCAATTTAGAATCGCCAATCCACCTAACCTGCATGTCTTTGGAATGTGGTCTAGATTGAATTTGTGTGATAATTTCTAATAAAAGTTATATTCTTCATCCATTTTTTTCACAGGCTGCTGGAGGAAGAGGCCAGCAAGCGTAAGGAACTGGAAAAAATACACCTGCAGCAACAGAAAGCAATTTCTGAGACAGAGGCAGAGAAGATGGAACTGGAGCAACAGCGAATTATTAAAGAAAATGCATTACAAAATGCCATGTGTCAGTTGGAACACCTTGAACAAGAACGAAAAGAAGCACTACAGCAGTATGAGGTAAAACAATTAAGTACACTAGTTCTTGTTTTCTAATGTGTTCTGAAAGCTGATAGCGGTGTAAGCAGTGGAGCAAAATATGGAAATGTAAACAAAAATCAAAAACCATATGTAAACAATTTTTAACATGATTTATATTTTATTTTAATTTTGAATTTCAAAATTTAATGTGCATGACAGTTTAATCACAGAGTTAACTCTCTGTCATCTTAGGTTTTATCATTACAGAATACGGGTGACCTTATTCATTATTATGATGGTGTATGTGGCAAGGTGCTGTGCAGAATCCAAATCATGAATATAACATACACATGATGCAATGTTGTCAAACAGCCATAGTGTAGATTGTATGTTAGCTACCAAAAGTAATTAAAATCCAGTTTGACTTCAAGCAAGAATACATTTATTTTAAGAGTTTATGTGAAGGAAGGCAGTGGTGGTTGTCAGTTCAGTTCTTCAAAAATACAGAACCATAGCTGAAAGCTAATTGAAACATACTGCCACCATACAGTAAATGCACGAGGGTGGGTATTTCCTATATACCTTTATGTTCCTGGCCTTTCAACTACAATCTAGTGCTTCAGGTGCAACTCTGGGGAGAACGTTGAAAATAATACCAAGACTGACAGAAGACATAAAGTCAGATAGTTATAAAATATATAAAGCACAAATGAATAAAGCCCCCCCCCCCCCCACCACACACACACATATACACACACACACACACACACACACACACACACATAGTGTTAGTCACAGGCTAAGCTAGGAAAGAAAAAAAGCAAACCTGTATAATGTCACCAGCTGTAAGCAAATGTGAGTAATACGGAGTAAAATAGGCTGAAGATATTATTTGTGAAATAACAATTTTTTCCTAATGCTTTTTTCTGAACCAGGGGAACAAGGTTCAGTAATTAAATGGTATTTGCTTTGTATATATGAACATACTTCACTTCAGTGGGAACAGTAATAATAGGAAATACTGGTAAATATGACTTGTGTTAAAATAAAAGTTCACAAAAAATGTTTCTTGTAATTTTCTATTTCATATGAAAAAGATGTTATGCCACCCTTTGAAGTGAAGCTGCTGGTTGTGACAGTCTCACTAACCTTCTAAAGTTACCAATACTTCTGTGCCTTAACTCTGAACTAGCCATAAACTTGCATACCGGAAAGCACTACCATGTTAAACATGTTAATGAGAGCTGTTATGCACAGTGGTTTCGAGCATGTTATATAAATAGAGTAGAGACTGTTTTTTTCCATTTTTGAATATTATGGTGTGTTGCTGTGTAGAGGTTGTTTAACAGCCTTATAAAAAAAGTGCAAGGCATATTAATGACAATGTATTAAACAATCTTTCTTATATATTGACTATTTCAATTCTTTAAAGAATTCAAAAATTTCAAAAGTGACATTGAGTAATTAACTGAAACCTTGAATGATATAGATTACATTTAAAACAAACAAACAAAAAAAAGTAGTGCAGGGATGCTACCTTTGTATTGTGGACACAATTGGGCTTTATGATAAATAATCAAAAACAGAAAGAGGTTATAGGTTTGCTGGATGTTATTTTTGCTCTTGTTTTCATGTATTTAATGCACACCCATCCATTGTCTGAACCTAGCTCCTTTGTTAGAGGGTCAGAAAGAGGAACAAATGCTGACAGCAGTAGATTCTTACCCACTGCGTAAGATGCTCATTAAGAGAGAAAATCATGTAATTAATCACAGTAAAAGTGTAATGAGTATGTTCAGGATCTTTGAAGCTGTTTTGAGTGAACCAAGTGGCAATTTATACCATGTTCCTATATTGATAAATTAAAAGTAGTTATACCTCATTATGTGAGGATACTAGTACCCTGTTCAAATTAAAGTACGTTTATGTAAAAAAGTAAATTTTTTGATTCCTAAAATAAGGTTAAATCTAACATAAGATGACAAACACCACATAGCAGATTTAACATTTAACTTAAAAGTAAGCAAAAATATAGAAGCTTTGTGCGGGGGGAAAAAATACGTACAACCAATGATTTAATAACTTTCAGGACCACATATGTCAGCAATAGGTTGAAATCATTATTTGCTGAAGTTGCAAGCATCCGCACAAGTGTATTACATAATTAAAGGTCAGGTCTTACAACTTACTGGCTTCATGTCAGTATATATCTGCTGTCTTGTCTCACCCAAAACAGTCACATGCACACACACACACCAAGATCCTTTAACACTAGAATCCCTGAAGCCTAAAAAAAAACTTGTAATCCTGGCCCACCTTAAATTTATTCGCACCTCTCCATCAGCATCTTTTGTTTTGCAACTGAGATAATCAGCACAAGCACCTTGCAGCCTGCTGTCCTTTTCCCACACCACCCACCTATCCCACCCCCCCTCACGGAGCTAAACTCGGGCAAAAAGTTCTCCCAGCTCATGCCAAGGTTCCTTATCTGCATTTGAGGTTCCTGGAGTTGTATAGGATAAATAATACAGTGTATAGTTATTTGGAATACATGCATTTCATGGTGCAGAGGTAAGAACTACTGCCTTAAAACCCAAAAGTACTGGGATCGGCATTATAAAATAAAATGGGATTTCCACCTGCAACTATAGTCATTTTAGTATGTGAGCAATTCACCACGCTAGTGTTTAGATCTGGCAGTGTCATGCTAACCGTGTATGCGCCCAAGAAGTGTTATGTTGCTGTGCAGCAGTCTATTAGCCAGCGAAAGAGCTATGAAGAAGCTGTCTGTTGTTACGTTCCTGCCTTTGTCCAGTCTGATAGCGGTCACGAGACATTGTATCTTTGATTGCTGGTTCAACAAATAGTGCTGAGCAGACATCAACCACAGTACCAACTGTGGTCATCACTTTTCTTGTGAAAAGAATGGCGATAAATTAGAGGTGGGGCGGTATGACCAAAATTCTATATCACGGTATTTTTCTAAATTCTGCCGGTTTCACGGTATTAGATGGTATTTTTTCCCCAAGCATGAGTGGATGTTAACCACATTTTCCACTGCAATTACTGCAGTAGACTGGCTAAGAATAACCTATTAGACTGTTATGAGAATTGTACATCGTACAAAAAGACATTTTAATGTGCACACAAGTATTAATCCAGGTTTGCATGGCCCCATAAAGTGATAGTTTTCAAGGGGGTGGCACTAATGAAGAGTAGGAATCACATTGCATGACAGATGCAGTCAAAATATAGAACCTTTTAATTGAACAAATTTTGCAAAAGCTTAAACTATGATTTTGACAACATATTTTCAACCATCCAAAGAGGCATTTAGACTTAGTAAAATATCCAGAGGTGTTTGTCAAAAGTTGGATTGCACTGAACACGTCTTAGAAAAGGAATAAATAGTAAATATTTTTTGTAAACCCAACTACACTTTCTGTTAATGTTAACAATCTCTGTCCACTGACACGTTAAAGTGACTTTTTAAACAATTTTACCATCATTAAACTGCATAATATTTAAACTAATAAATAATAACTAAAATAAATAATAGTAGTATTACTGATAGTTGCACCATTACTTCAAGGCTTCAAGCCCAGGTACAAATAAAACAAGTGCAACTTGGTGATGACATCTTATCAACTGTACCGTCATTTAGGCAAACTGCATTAATATGGACCTTGCTTCAAGCTAAGCTATATACATAAATAATAAAAACTGCAACTTGCATTTATGATGCTGTTTGTGGTATAGCCCTATGAAAGCGCATTAGAGCCACTGTGAAGAAAAAAAAATATGGACACGGAAGAAAAAAACTATATGTCGAGAATTAATTCGACATGTTGACCATGTCAAGATTAAAGTCGACATTTCCACTTTGTTCTCAGTTTATTTTATAATTAAAGTAGAATGTTGTAAACTAAACTTCATCCTAAAATCAATGTTTAATTTACTAGATTTTCTCAAACCCCATCACAAGTTAATGCAGCACATCAAATACTTTGTGTTAAGTGTTCCCCGACCCAGTCGTTAATCATTACGCTTTTTCTTTCTCCACATTACCAATCATCACACGATAAACGTCTTTGTGAAATTAAAACTAGATATTAACTTAGCCGACGGAGTGTTCAGAACTTTAAAAATATCTTCGTTATACATCGCAGGATGAATACAAGCAAAACATACACTAGCAAGTACAGAAACAAGTACAACTTGGCTTGCAGTATTATCCAGTAGTATAGAAACAGTATTTACACATCTGAGCTTTTAAAACTAAAGTATCTCCAGGCAACGGACGTGACTCCTTTTTTTCGGCAAAAGTTCTTCTGTTCATCATGTTCTACTTTACTTTTAGATCAGTTTCGGAATGCTCTCTGTCCATTTTCACCGCGCGGCATACCTATGCTACCGCCCACTATTTGGTGGTGTAGCAGTGAAAAAAAGCCCTAGTGCAACAAATCTGTGTTTAGAGGTGTAGCAGTGAAAAAGGTCCCCACTTGAACAGTTTCCCGCTGCGCCACGTTCCGAACGTCATTTAGGCAATTTAAACCGGTGTTGCGGTATAAGAAAAATCCATATCATAAAAAAAATAAACGGTTTTCGGTATGAACCGGTATACCGCCCAGCACTACGATAAATGGCATCAACTCAGAGAGGGAGAAGCAGGTTCGTTGTGAACATCACTCAGAGAATAAAACTGAATAATAAAAAAAAAGGGCTAACTTTTACAAGTAGCCAAAATTTACAACAGGTGTTACAGACTCAAATCAAATGTATGTTTTTATTATATTATAATAATAATAGCAGCGCACTACTCAAAACGTGGGGTGCTGGGACACAAACTGGCAACCTTTCGGTTATAAGGCAGCAGCTCATACCTCTGCACCATCCAGGAAAATGTATTAGCATTCTGTCAATTGACATTTGAGCTTGGGTTTGTAAGTCATTGGCAGCAACATGTATTACTTTGGTTATATTCTTGAATAAAAGTGCACATGTTTATTTGATATGTGGACTAAAGTCTTCACACATTATACATTTCATGTCATTATTAGTATAACATGGAAAAAGTTTCTGCTTTAGGTATGTGTTCAGCATTTCTTGCCTCACATTTCCTTTCATCCTACACTTACCCAGATCTTTGTAGACACAGAACACACATGAAATGCATGCATTCCAAATAACAATATACTGTATTATTTACCCTATACAACTCCAGACACCTCACAGAAGCCACGGCTTGAGCTGGGACAACTTTTTGTTGAGCTCCGTCAAGGAGGTGAATGGGACAGCAGGCTACTTGCTGCTTGTGCCCACTGACACATTTACAAAACAAAAGACGCCGATAGAGAGGTGTGAAGGAATTTAAGGCAGACTGGGATTACAAGTATTTTTCATAGGCTTCAGGGATTCTAGTGTTAATGCATTACTTTTTTATCTATACTTGACTTGTGGACATGTTTGTGATGGGTTACCACATGATTTGTAGTAACATCCAAGTTCTTCCAAGTGCAAATTCTTTCATGAGTGATACACTATCCTCTGTTTAGCAAACTTTGTATTGCGGTAGGGTGCAATCTGAGATCTAGCCTGTTAGCAATGCTGTTGAATCATCACGGAAGTTTTTTGTTTCTTTTGTTGAAAAATAACTATTCACAACACCACCATCTATCTCTCAACTTGTGAAGCAATCAAATTGAGATGACTGACAAGCAGAGACACCTGTAAGAAAGACAAAGAAAGGAGAGAACGATAACTAACAAGTTAGGTTGGAGAAGGGACCATAACCGGGTAGCATTAAAGATTTCAAACTGGACTGTTTTCCAAATTCTTCATCAAGATTTATAATATCATCCATTTAAAATGCAAATAGCTCATCATTTTTTTAAGAATAACTTGAGCTACATGACTCAACTTTTGTCTAAGTTTATTGAATTGTGAAATGAAAACCAGGGTATGCCTAACTTTTTGAATTTTTTAGAAGAACAAATTAATAATTGAGCTCACTTGAAGAATCTTATATTAAAAAATTTTATTTAAGAATAGGTAAATAAACTACATTGATTTAATTTTTGACCATTTTACTTCTTATCCAACAATATTACCAGAATGTCTGCAATAAAAACCATACAACACATAACCACTGTATAGAGTCATGAGTCAAGTGACTAAATTAAGTGACTATGAATATTATCCCTACAAAAATAAAGAATTTATCTCTTTAAGGTTGCTAAAGCTTAAACTTTACACTGGCAGTCATACAGTACACCTTAGGAATTTTTTTTTCCTTGTTTTGAATAATAATTATTGTTTTATGACCAATTTTTACTTTTCACTACTTCCTTTTAGTAACAATTATAAGAGAAATATGCTTTAATTTGGTGCCTCGGATTAAACACTTCAAGAACCTCTGCTCTAATACAATAAGTGGTCTCAGAAACTTTAACTGGAAGTTAACATTTTCTTAAAAAAATCTTTTTCCATGAGTGATCAGAACAGTATAATGGTAAATGAAATATCCTTGCTCATTACTGCTTGCTTAGAATGATATTTTAAAAAGAACTAGAATCTTGGATTAGAAAGCTTGTTTAATTTGTTGATTTTGCAAAAGAGTATATGTGCTATATTTCTTGGGAGTATAGCAAGCATAAGATGGGAGGAATGTGATTCATACATACACATTTCCTTGGCAAAATTAAGCCAAGTAGCCTTCCTTACAGAGGGCACATTTTAACTAAATACTGGGTTACCTAAGAAAATGGGGGAAAAGATTTAAGAACTCTGCTCTTCAACACCTCTCATCTAATTAAGATCAACATCTCTCTACAAACGTCAATACAGAACTTGTAAGACATACAGTAACAATACTAGATAGACAAAGAAGAAAAACTCTGTTAGATGACGACCTGTCCCTTTAACACTGAAGGTTTTACCTATTAATAGTTAATGCAACTTATTTTGGTATGTTTGTCTGTCGTGGGAGTACACATGCAGAAAAATCACCAAAAAAAAAAAACAAAAACACAACCTTCATGTGTTGTGGTAGTGTAGGCTGAAAAAGTCTCATAAAAAGAACAGAAATTTTTTAATCTTCCACTGCTTAGTGTTGATGAACATAGGAAAGTCAACATCACATTTTTGTTTGGCTTAACACTAGAATTACCAGTCTACGAGAAAACTTGTAGATCCGGCCCACCTTAAAACCGTTCTCACCTCTCTTTTGTCTTCTAAATGTGCCAATTAAGAGGAGCAGCAAGTAGCCGGCTATTCCATCCCCCACCGCCGCAGAATGTTCACTATGTTTTCCCAGCTCATGCCTTGTTTGATTATCTGGGAGTGGCTGAACTGCTGGAGTTTTAGAATTGAAATAATAGATCGTTATTTGGAATACGCGCATTTCACGCGTGTTCCGTTTCTACAGTAATCTGTTTAAACACATTGCTAAAACAGAAACCTTTTCATATTTTAGTAGTAAATGTTACAAAATATAGGCATAAACTATAGAATGTGTGAAGCCTGAAGTCCAAACATCAAATAAACACTTTCACAAAAGGTTCAACAATGCTACAACACTTTTCGTGGCTTAATACTAAGATTTGCTGACTTGGAACACAGCAGCCCTGCCGTGCTACAGAGACGCGAGTTCGATTCCCAGCTATGAAGAAAGTGTTTTTTTTTTTTTTTTTTTTTGCCTCAAACAGACATAAAATTGGTATGCACTGTAAATCGTTAAGTTTAAAATGTCGATCGCGGTTGTTTCTGTTGATTGAGTCATGCTTTTTACTTAGAGTCCGAACAAGAGCTTGTTCAGCTTATTCAGCTTCTGATCTGACTCAAACAGCGCTAGTATAACTTCACACCCAACCTGACGCTGTTTGTTTTCAAATAATATTGCATTACTTCGACAATGTTTTTTAATTGGTACTATTCGCGTCATAAAATGATTTCTTCAAAACGTCACAAATATTTGTCTCTTTCTTTTTTTAAAATGTGCATTGTAGCACGCATGTTCTTGCGCACACTGAATAAGACAACACTATATGCAATCATCAGATTCAAATGTTAACAGTTAACAGTTATATAGCACGGAATGGAAATCAGCAGTTCTTAGCATTGCACCACGCAAGCTGTCATATCAACCGCCTACTGTAACTTGCTTTCTTTTTTCTTCGGTTATAGTCTTGAATAAAAGTGCACTTGTTTTGTTATACTTTTACATCAACATATGTTCCTTTGTTTGAGCGACATGGGCACAAATACACTGCAGAGCTATAGCGCGTCTATGTGAAAACAGCAGTGTCAGATGGGGAGTGTCTGATGATCGCATATAGCGCTGAAGTTACTACTGTTTGCTATGCCTTCCTCTGCATCTCCTGGAGTACAAAAGAAACAGCATACAGCAACATGTGGAGACTGGCAAGATTGTGGGGAAAAAACACGTGGTCGTATGTATTGTGATACACTGCAGAGCTATAGCACGTCTTTATGTGAAAACAGCAGTGTCAGATGGGGTAGGGGGGTTGGTAGGGAAGGATCCTGAACGCGACAGAGAATGAAAAGTGAGTTTAAAAAAAAAAAAACAAAGCTAACCTTTGCAAATATCATAAATTACACCGGCTGTTACAGACTGAAATCAAATGTATCTTTTTATTCTAAAATAGTAAAAATAAGAACACTTCACTTTTCAAAAGGGAGTCTTGCAGGATCGAATTCGTGACCTTCTAATTGCCAGTCAGCAACTGATACTGTTGCACCGCAGCAGAAGTCGTAGTAAATGAGTGTCAATGTTGCACACTAAGGCGGCTTTTTTTGGCAGCGGGTTTTTTTGTTTTTTTTTGTACCTTTTGTGAAAGTGTTTCTTTGATATTTGGACTTCAGGCTTCATACATTATATAGTTTATGCCTACATTTTGTTGTTTGTTACTAGAATATAAAAACGTTTCTGTTTTAAAAATGTGTTTACACAGATTACTGTAGAAACGCAACACACATGAAATGCGTGTGTTCCAAATAACAATTTATTATTTCCACTCTAAAACTCCACTTCACTCCCAGATAATCAATCAAGGCCTGAGCTGGGAGAGTACATTTAGATGACAAAAGACGCTGGCGGAGAGGTGAGAACAGTTTTAAGAAGCGATTTAAGGTGGGCCGGATATACGAGTTTTTTCGTAGGCTCTGGTAATTCTAGTGTTAAATGGTACTGCACATAGAAAAATTGGTATGAAAACATTGTTTATTAATGGTCTGTAATGATGCTTAGAGTTATTAGATCAATGTGATCATGTAGTATTGACTCTTACAGGTCAAGTTTTTTCTCATTTGCATTTCAAAACAATGATCTTTAATAATTACATTTTAGCAGCAGAGGTACTTTTAAAGAATCACCACCCATGTTAATAGCCAATCTAATAAGGCAAGTGATGGCTAAACCTACTTTGATCAAGCCCTGTCCATATTCCTATTTAAACCTAATACTTCTTAAAACAATAGGGTAGCATATAAGTATTTTGGTGCTTGTTTTCCATATGCAGTGTATTTACAGAAACAACCATGCAGTATGAGTCAGAAGCACCAAATTATCTTGCGTTATGCTGCTTGTACTGCACTGTGAACAAACGTACCATTTCAGAAATTCAGAACTGTTAAAAACTGTGTATATATCCAGAAAACGTGTGTTTAAATCCAGGTATAGCCTATGCAACAATCTTCTCTTAAATTATTGGGTTGAAGTTGTAACGGCCGACCCCTTACCCAGCCGGCAGCTACACCTTCAAGACCTGTGGCCTGGATAAATAACTGAGGTTGAATCTAAATATCAAGCCATACCTCTAACAAATAAACTTTTCCCCACAATCGACAGTGTAAATATAAGCACAAAAGAAAAGCAGATATGTAAAAATAGATGATTAATTGTATTAAATGAAATAACAACAAGAAAAAATGCAAAATAAATAAATAGAAAAAATATATATAAATATCCCTCCACCACAGCAACAACGTGACACCACCATATATAAATACAACAAACCCTTCCTTGCCCCTGTAACATATAACAAACAACGAATAACAACAATGAATGATATACGGAAATGAATGGACATGAACTTGAGTCAGAGTATACAATTGTCCTGAATGCAGATGACTGGTTAACAGATATGTGGAGTGTTTGTATTTCCCGGTAAATGGAGCAACCTCACCGTGATTCCTCGGCGCGTGGTGGATGATGATCCGACCCCGGGGTCTCTGGTGATGAGGGATGGAAGTCAGTCCGGCGAAATGAAAACAACCTGGATGCAAATACGCAATGTGGAATACAGCAGGTACAGATGGTTTGTGGTCGTGAAAAAAATGGTCTCCTTCTTTCTCCTCTCCCCTCCTCATTTCCTTCTGATTGCTTAAATAGTCCTGTGCCGGATGTAATTGATTGATAGTTAACAGGTGTTTTCCAATTTGGGGCTGCAGTTTCTTTCCATCATCCGTCCCCCTTTACGGGGACGACATTCACTGACACACACATAAACAGCAAACGGGACGATGGAAACAAGACGCACTCAGACTAACACTGACAACACTATTACTACTACTGTATGTAGCCCCGCTACAAAGTTGAACATTATTTAGACTTTTATTGGTTTTAAATCGTTATTATGCAGTAGCTTATGATCAAGTTTGCTTTTCAGGCTTACATCCTCGTAGAGAAAAGTAAATTTCTGATGTAGAAAATGCAAACAGTAATATTGATATATTTTATTTAATTGTGCTTTCAAACCGTTCAAGGGCACATTACAAGATAAAATCATAAAATAGATCAGCAATGAAAATAAATATTCTACGAAAATATACACATTCTGTCCTTTTCGTAAATATTTTATACATCAAAATGTCCCTGCCTTAAACTCATTAAACTCAGTCTTCAAAGGCTGATCACTGTATTACTTTTGTTCTGTCTCATTCATGCTTTCAAGTCATGTGCATAGCAGAAATGGAATTTGTTTGCCTACTTACAAAGTGGTCAACATAAACATCATCGTGATGGCCTGTTTGGGAACAAATGTTATAGGACATGGGTACAAAATTGATCACCACAAGTGAATAGCTCAGAACAAAATATCCGTGAATTACAATTCCTAGATTTCAAAACCAAGAAGCTCATTCCAGTTAGACAGAAATTTCACAAACAAAAGAGTATTCAAAGGCAATCACTTTGAGGGTCTAAGAATTTCAAATTAAGGTGGGTAGCTCGTTCCAGCAGCTAGGAGCTATGCATGAAAAGAGAGTATACTGAGGTTTGATACTTCACTAGACACCATTTATCAGCATGTCTTCCGATTTCTCCCAGCTTCTTTCAATTCTGCTATGTTCAACCAAGTATTTTTCTTGATGGTATCTCACTAGTGAGTTCTTGGACGGTTTCTTCCTTTTTTGTTACTGACCATTACAAGCATGATGTCCTTAAGCGACCTGCTCCGTGTGATGTGACTAAAATAGGAGAGCATTTGCATTATTATCTTGGCCCCCAGTGAGAATTTCAGTTTCATCCATTCTGGAACTGCTTAGTTCGTTATTCTGGTTGTCCACAGAATGCCTAGCAGACATCTCCAGCACCACAGCTCAAAATCATTGATCCTTCTCCAGTCTTTTTTTTTATTAAGCATCCAGGTTTATCAGCCCCCTGTAGTCCCTAAAGAAGTGGGATAACATTGCTCTCAGTGCCGGGTAAGGTCCTTGCTAGGGTCGTCCTCAATAGGATCCGTGATCACTTGCTCACCTACCAGCAACCGAAAAGTCTGGTTTTATGCCTAAGAAGTCTACCATCGACCGCATCCTGGCACTGAGGATTCTCATGGAGCGCAAACACAAGTATCGGCAGAGTTTCTTTGCAGCCTTTGTCGATTTTCACAAAGTGTTCGACTCTTTGCGGGATTCCCGCGAAGTTGCTGGATACCATGGCCAGCCTGTACACAGGTACTGTGAGTGCTGTGCAAAGTGGAGGCAGGATCTCTGCATTTTTCCCAGTTGATTCTGGAGTTTGTCAGGGGTGTGTTCTTGCTCCTACTCTGTTTAATGCTTGTATGGACAGGGTGTTGGGCAAGGCCGTGGGGTCCAGCAGCTGTGGGGCATCTGTTGGTGAAGAAAGATTCACGGATCTTGACTTTGCTGATGATGCTGTGATCTTCGCGGAGTCAATGGAGGCTCTGATCGAGGCGCTCAAGAGACTGAGTGAGGAGTCTGAGTGTCTGGGCTTGCGAGTGTCCTGGATAAACCAAGATCCAGGCCTTTAATGACCTCTTGGGCAAAGCCATCGGCAGTGTGTCTGTTTGCGGAGAGAGTGTCGACCTTGTTGAGACGTTTACTTACCTTGGCAGTGGCATTCATGTCTCTGGTGACTCTTCCTATGAAGTCAGTAGACGGATGGGGAGAGCGTGGTGGGTCATGAGGTCGCTGGAAAGGGGTGTGTGGCACTCCCGATATCTATGCAAAAGGACGAAGGTCCAAGTCTTTAGAGTCCTGGTGCTTCTTGTCTTGCTATATGGTTGCGAGGCATGGATGCTATCCAGTGACCTGAGACGAAGACTGGACTCCTTTGGTACTGTGTCTCTTCGGAGAATCCTTGGGTACTGTTGGTTTGACTTTGTGTCGAATGAGCAGTTGCTCATGGAGTCCCGAATGAGGCACATTAACTGCCACCTGGTGCGCTGATTTTGATGGTCTCTTATATGGGGCATATTTTAAGGCTGTTTTGATAATACATGCTTTCACTTCTCACAGCTTGTCTGGGTGTCTTTCTTCTATAGGGAGTATGATGAATCTGTTCTTTAGTTTGACTTTGGAGCTGTGGCTGATCTTGTATGTGTATTTATTTGCGGCTGTCGTTTGTTTAGTATTGCAGAATCTGAGTTTGATTATGGCTACCAGCAGTTGGTGATCTGATCTTCAATCAGCAACAGGGTGTGTCTTCACTGCCAAGACTGATCTTTCCCACTTCCTCAGACACAGGATTTAATCAATTTGGTTTCTGTGTTCGCCACTTGGTGATGTCCAGGCGTACAGCCACTCTTTGGGTTGTTCAAACTAAGTACAATATAATACAGTACAATTTATTTTTATGTATCCCAAAATCACACAAGAAGTACCGCAATGGGGTTTAACAGGCCCTGCCTTTTGACAGCCCCCCAGCCTTGACTCTCTAAGAAAACATGGAAAAACTCCCAAAAAAACCTTTGTAGGGGAAAAAAAAAATGGAAGAAACCTTGGCAGTACAAAGAGAGACCCCTTTCCGGGTAGATTGGGCATGTAGTGGGTGTCAAAAAAAGGGGTTAAATAAAATACACAGAACACAAGTAATCCTCAATATAACATAATAGTGCAATAGAAATATTACAAGTGCAGAGCACAATTCAACAGGAAATATTACATAATATGATTTGGATTTGTTAAGAGTCCTGGAGACCTTGGCCATCAAGCTGCCTCCCCCTACTGACCATTCCACAGCTGAGTCAGTGCTGGGCTAGCCAATCCAATTAAAGAACACCTCTAACTAATGATTCCTGCGATCCTCCATCAGAGATGACTTTATTTTAGTCAGGCAAAACAACTTGGCAGGTGGGCAGTGGCATCAAGTGCCACATTTGAGTAATGGGAAGATAAACAGAATAGGTAAGGGTTAGTGACAAATAAAAATACAGGTACAATTCTGTTACAACGAATATCTTTACAACTAAATTTTCATTACAACAAAGTATTTTTATGGTCCCGACAGTTTCCCCATAAGACACGAGTCTATAGAAATCTCATTACTACGAAGTACATTTTGGCAGATACTTTCATTACAATGAAGTGACCTTGAAATGCTTGAATGAATCATCCACATAGCAGTTAGTTCTGTGGTCGCAGCTCAGTTTTGCACAATGATCCCCAAACAGAACCATGTAAAAAATATTTCTTTCTTTGGACTTTCCTTGTACTGTTTTTTTTTTTGCTGTTTTTGTTTTTGGTGGTTTTCAGTGATACCCTTTGCTTATTGCTCGTCAACATTTGAAAAACATCCATTGGAATTTAACTCATTGTCACCCTCCTATATAAATGGCAGACACAAAAAAACGATAACAGTTCATATTAGAAAAAAAATCTTTACATTTTTGCAGCTCTCGATTGCGTCAAAAATAACAAAGACATTGCCAGTGAATTCGGAATTTTGCCATCAACACTGTCAACTTTCTTGAAAGACCGAGCAAAAAAAGAAGAAAAATCCCAGGTTCCAAATTTATATGAACTGCAGCATTTGAAGATGCCAAAAAAGCAGTTTTTATGTGGTTCAGTGATGCTCGTTTAAGAAACATTCCTATTAATGCGGCACTCATTCAAAAAAAATGTCAGGTTTCTAAATTTTCTTGGGACCTCCCCCAACTGGACAACACACCGAAGAGCATCCTAAAGTACGATCACCATGTCTGTGGAAGGGGCAACAGCAGGCTCACAGCTCTGATGCGGCTCAGCACTGAAGCAAACAGAAAAGATCTCGATGGGTGATGCAAAGAACATCGTAAATGCAGGGAATAGTATTACTTGGCCACTAACCTGGGGCCTCATGTATAACGCTGTGCGTAGAACTCACACTATAACAATGCGTAAGCACAAAAGCGGGAATGTGCGTGCGCACAGAAAAATCCAGATGCAAGAATCTGTGCGTACGCAAACTTTCACGTTCTACCATTACATAAATCCCGATCAGCGTGAAAAGTAATGCACGTGCACACGCCTTCTGTCCCGCCCCAGCTCCTCCCAGAATTATGCCTCTTTGAATATGCAAATCGATATAAATAGCCTTCTGTGAAAAGACGATGGGAAAAGCACAGGGAAAATATAAGAATTTCAGCGAATACCAAGTGGAGGCAAAGGAAAAACATACTATTTGTTGGTTTAAACAGTGGTATAATCAACAAAAGAAAGTTGATCGAGTGACATAGTGTTGGAGAAACTCGAAAGCTCAAGTTCACAAAGTCGCACAGTGCCCAAAATAAAAAAAGAAGTTGCCACATATCAAAGTCGGTGTGAAAAGGCGACTCGTAGCCCACCGTCTGGAGTGTCATATGAAAGCTTATTAGGGTATAGAGAAAAAATATAGGAACACAGTGGGAAAAACTTTAATCTCGAAATTTCCACTTTAATCACGTACTTTATTTTGTCATTAAAGTAGAACATCGTAAACTTCATCTTAAAATCGTTTATTTTACTAGTTTCTCAAATCCCATCGTAACTAAAGTAGGACATTAAATGCTTTGTTCTGTGTTTGATCTTCTATGTGCTCTGTGTGTAAATCACTATGTGCTTCCGTTCTTTCTCTTTCTCCGACAGGACACAGAATCCATTACATTCGTGATATTACAGCTCTCTGAATAATTAAAATACTGAGATGTATACGTGATATCTTTTTCATGATGATAGGAATGAAAGCTTGTTATTAAACATGGGAACACGGTGGCGCAGTGATTGTTCATATCTCACGCAAGAAGCTTGCTGCGCCATGCACGACCTTCGATGAAATAATTTATTACAGAATTACTGTCTCTTTCAAACGTACTAACCTACAATTCCTGTCCTTACTTTTCTTTCTCCAAATACCCAATTGCCACACAATCATCTCTGTAATAGACGTTAAGCCATCTGTAAGCTTAGAACACTGATTCTTCAAAACTTTTAAGGAACATTGAAATATCTTCGTAGTACATGTTTAATTATTCTATCCATCTATCCTTCCAGTGTCGCGGCAGCACCAGCAATAATACAGCGCAAGGCAGGAGCTATCCGTGATCTAGCTAGCGCTGCGGCACCGTGTCCTCACATGTTTAATTATTAACAATACTGATTATTTAAATGAAGTTAAAGTTTTATCTGTATACTATAAGCAACATATTTTGCTGCGTTTCATCTTAAAAATGATATCATCATCATACACGCTTTATAAAGTGGCGCAGGTTGTGCAATATTATAACTGTAGTGCAAGTTTACAGTGGGGTAATTGTACTTATAAGTACAAACAGTTCCACAAGGAGCACTTGATTGAGTGCGTTTATAGTTCTTGGGATGAAACTGTTTCTGAAACGCGAGGTCCATACAGGAAAGGCTTTGACGCATTTTGCCGTGGCTGAGGTAGTGTGTGCTTGAAACTGTATACCGATTATTCTCTTTCTGATCAGCTGCTGCTGTGATTCCCCACTCAGATACAGTGATATAAATACTCCGAGTGGTGCAGTGAGAGTAATATGGAAAAAGGTGATCCGCTGTGGCAACACTTAACGGGAGCAGCTGAAAGAAGAACAAGATGCCGTGAGAGTAACAACGCCAAAGCAGTTATGGTATTTGGAATACTATGGCTATTCCCTGGACCATTATATTGCTACAGGTTAATTACAATCAGATGCATTACACTAATAAACAATATGCAGTTAATTTCAGTGTTTTTATAAAGCCGCGTCAGGAATGTGGGTCTAAAAAAGAAAGGGTAACCACACAGGAACAGTAGCACTGCTTTGACGCTGGGTGCCGCCAGTCTGCAAAACTGAGCGGAGAAATTGCTTACTCCAGGGTATGAGGTACCGTGGAAATGTGCGTGGCTTTACGCCAAGTTTAGGTTTTATACATTGCGATTTGAGCATGGAAACGTTCGTACGCAACATTTCTGTGCGTACGCACTGTTTATACATGAGGTCCCTGGTCACTACCCTGTCTGACTGCTGTGTCTGTTTATAGCAGAGTGGCAGATTCCGCTACAATAAATAACCGTGCTGTTCCTGTTTCAAGCAGAATAAAGCTGGTTTTGCTAAAGTACTGAGTCTCAGCCTCGTATTTTGGTGTGTAAGACGGGCTTATAGCGCGACCACAATCTTTTAAGATTCGCTTCTGTGGCACTTCGTTACAGTGCTGTGAGCCTGCTGTTGCCCTGCCCTGGCAACAGACAAACAATCTTTCACAGACGAGGCAATCGCACTTCGGGATGCACTTCAGTGTGATATTGCCTTTGGATGGGGGGATCCCAAGAGTTCAGAAACCTCACAATATGAAATAGAAGAAAAGAATGAATTGGCTTCTGATCGATAACTGTGCTGCCCACAACATGCTTCCACATTTAGATAATGTTCACGTTGAATTCCTCCCACCCAATTGCACAGTAGTGCTTCAGCCATTGGGTTTGGGCATCATTTGCATGCTGAAAATGAATTATCGCAAGGAAATGCTCAGAAAAATTCTCATCAGCATAACTTGTAGACAGGAGAAGATTAAAATTAACACGAAAGAAGCTATTGAAATGATTGCAAACGCCTGGACGCAAGTTAAAGAAAGCACTAGAGCAACAAATACAGAATCTCATTAAAATGGAATTTTCATTACGATGAATCAAAGACAACGCTGAGACTGCTGGCTGATTCAATAAAATTAATGGTGATTTCAACTGAGTTAAATGATGGCAAAATATTGTTGCGATCAGCATCATTCCCTGCAATGATTAACATCTGTTTTATCTGTGTTTAAAGATGAGTAGTTCTCGTCCATCCACTCCTTTAATTCACTAACACAACTAATTAAAGACAACATTGGAGAAACTTCATTTGGTCTAAAAGAAGGGTATAACTGAGTGTCATCTGTGTACGAATGAAAATTAACATGATGTTTTCTAATGATAGATCCCAGTGGAGGCATGTAAAGTGAAAAACAGTGAAGGTCCCAGTACTGAGACTTGCGGGACACTATATGTCACTTCTATGTGTAATGATGGAGAACTGTCAACACATTTCTGTATGTATTGGAATCGATTTGATTAATAAGAACCAGGCAAGGACGGTGCCTGTAAGCCCAACATCTTTTCCCAGCCTATGTAGTAAAATGTAATGGTCAATTGTGTCATATGCTGTCTAGCAAGAAGTCTAACAACATAGAGTGGATTTTCCTTCTTCAGAGGATATCAGAATGTTGTTTACAACAAGTGTTAGTGCAGTTTCAGTACTATGATCAGTTTGGAAACCAGACTGGAATTTCTCAAGTAAATTGTGATGTGTAAGGTGTGACTGAAGCTGATTGGCAACTACTTTTTCAAGTATTTTAGAAAGAAAAGGTAAATTTGAAATGGGTCTATAATTATTAAGTATATGTGGTTCAAGGTCTCACTTTTTAAGTAATGGTTTGATGACTGACACTTTTCCGGCATCAGGTACTGTGCCATGCAATCATGAACTATGTTAAGAATAATGTTAAGAATAGGCGCTGCAAGAACATCCATTGCACTTTTTACTAGTTTTGTTGGCACCGGATCCAGGGAACAAGTAGTAGGATTCATTTTAGAAATTAAAGTCAAGACTTTGTGCTCAGTTACATGATTAAAAATTTTAAAGTGTTGAATGCAGTGTGAGACATGGTCTGCCAAGCTAGCATACAGTTTGCACTGTGATATGGGATCTTATATTTTTAATTTTCTCATTAAAGAAGTTCATAAAGTCTGTACTGCTAATATCTGTTGGTATTTTGCACTGTAGATCTAAATTCCCTATTGTTAAATTAGCCACTGTTCTAAACAGTACCTGAGGATTTTTATTATTGCTATTTATTATTTTAGAATAGTAACCTGAGCGAGCTTTAAAGAAAGCTTTTTTTACATACAGTATATTTTTTAACACACCATGCAATTTGAAAGACCTGCAGCTTTGTTGTTCTCCATCCACGCTCCAGTTTTCAACACTCTGATTTAAGAGCTCAAGTGTTTTCATTAAACCAGGGAGAGTTTCTATGTGCTTTGATCACTTTTGTTTTAAGGGGAGCCACTGCATCCAAAATATATCTCAAGGTGATATTATAATGTGATGTTAGCTGTTCTAAATATTTTTCCATGTTTACATTCAATGTTAACTGATTTAAATGGTTTTCCACAATTATACTTGACTTACTATGACTTTGACTTGACAATTATACTTGACTTTGTAAGTTATAATTAAATCTAATCTAGTTGAACCTTTGACAACCTCTGACAAAATCCTACTGAATTTAACAAATAAGTAAAACATTTGCTAAAAGTGGCCGTTTCCCCAAAAAAATTCAGTCATGAACAACGAGTATGGCCCTGGTGGTCTGTAGTCTAGCACTACAATTGTGCTGGAATCTGTTTTAATATTTAAAATGAATACCTCAAAGGATGTGAAGTAGCCTTTAGTAGTGATTTGAATTTTGTTACAATTAATTATTCCAAGGCCTCCTCCTCGACCAGAGTCTCTAGACTTGTGAAGGAATGTGTATCCATCTGGTGATGCCACAGCCAGGGGAACGGTGTCAGGTTAAATAAGCCAGGTTTCAGTGAGAAGACAGAGATCAGATTTTGTACTTAATATAATATTTACTAAAACAGCTTTATTTCCAAGACAGCGAATGTTCAATAAGCAGCATTTAAAACTGCATACTTCTTTCTGAACTGGTGATATATTTTTGGTTTTAATTTGAACTAAGTTTCTACTACAGTTGTCCCTGGTGGAGGGTCTGGTTGTATCTCTAATTATACACCTTATTTTTTGGTTATCAAGTAATTTAAGGTCTGCATCATGACTAAATTTATTGAATGCCCCACAACAGGGATTACGGGTAACAGCTTCAGGAAAGTAACAGGTGGGATAAACAACAGCTTGTGATTTAAGATGACATGACTGCGGCCTGGATGCTGCTGTAATCAGTTAGCCAGGCAGTGTTGCTGCCATATTTTGGGATAATAAAAAAGGTCCCCTTCAGTTAGGATGAAGACCATCTCTCTTGAAAAATCCAGGCCTTTCCCAAAAATCATCCCAGTTGTTCACAAAGGCTATGCTTTTATTTGCACACCAGGTTTCTAGCCAGCCGTGAATGGAACGCAATCTGCTATAAATCACATCCCCTCTATATAATCTTGTTAAGGGGCCAGATACTACTAAATTCCAACATTTTCTTTTACCTTTGGTGCATAGAGAGATAAAGTTCCTCTTTAATACCTCATATTGCCGTAAATAAATATCATTAGTGCTGACATGCAGCAATAAGGTAAATACTTCATCATTGGCAACACAGTCCAATGCGGCCTCTATGTCAGAAATCTTAGCCCCTGCAAGGCATTTAACATTAAATGCTGGTTTAACATGGTTCGGAATTCTAACATTCCACACTATGGAATCACCGATTATGAACACTTTGTTGTTCTCAGTATCCACGGTCGTGCTGCAGAGTGCTGAGAATTTGTTCTGGGTCCGAATTGGTGACCAGGGTGCCGAGGAACTAAATTTTGGCTTCTTAGACCCCCATCTTACTGTTACCCACTCACCCTGTGACTGAATTGGTGCTACTGATTTCGGCCGCGCACTGACTACAGTGGGACCTGGAGAGACTGACTCCAAATCAAAAGTAGCCAAATTGTCTAAACAAACCGAGTCGATCCAATTTTTGGTTTGCCTAATTGCTATCAGATTCCTAACGCAGTCCTCCAGTTTGCATATTTTCCCCACCAACTCTAAATTAACTAAACGCTTTTGACAGTTGAAGCTGTCTACATTGTCGGCCGGAAAACCTGAACTATACATTCTGCAGGACACACAACATATTAACGTTCCCTCAACGGGCAGAGAACAGATGGAACTTACGTTTAGTGCTGATCTCGTCTTCTCTGTTTTTGCTGTAGCTTTGGTGCTTTCCACATTCAGCTGAATCACTAAGATACCATTGGCCTTAAGTTTTTGATTGACTGTGATTTCTCACTGCCAGTTATTTCTCTTGGTCGGCTTTACTCCAGTTGAACTTACTCGGGTGTTTGCGAAGGGCTATGTGCCTGTGGGAGACACCGTTGCTTTGTGCTTCCGTTTGCTGCTGCTCTGAAGAGGTGGGGCCTGAAAGAGAGAGAGAGTTACCAAGTGTTGGTGATCGTTAGCCGATTTTCTTGGCAAAATTCAACCAGTCGGTCTCATGCCCCGTGCCGCTCTCCAAACCAAATCTTCCAACAGTTTTGGGTTCTGCCTGTGATGGTGTGGGTCAGCTTCACGCTACCGGTTGCATCCTGGGAGCCTCTTGAACCCACCACAACCGGTAACATACCTGAGTGATTAGCCAGCTGATTAGGACGCGCACACAGAGCAAGGGGAAGGTGCATAAAAGTGTAAAAGTTCTTTTATTAAAAACAGTCAAAAGCAAAGTGTCCAGAAGTGCAGTGCACCAAAGATTCAATAAATAATCCAATAAAAAGTGAATGTCCGTGAAGTTAAAATCCAGAATAAAACAAGAATAAAAATATCACCATCCTCAGGTCCTTATTCCATCTGACGAGCCCAGCAAAACTCCCACTTTGTATACCCAGCTCACAAAATGCTTGCTAAGCTGGAAGAGACATTAGCAGACATGTTCCTCTCCAACCCGACCCCAATCTTGGCTGCCTCAAGTGGCGTCAATCAGACCACTCAGGTTAGATTGTCCTTCCTTCTTGCTACCCTGGTGTGCCTCGAATCCCTGGGGAGGACTCCACCGTGCTCGCACCCTATCTTCTACAAGTATTTAGTGGGGCATACCAGCCCCTAGGGCGCCAATCCATCAATCCTTCATGGGACCAACGACCATGCTACCTTTCCAGACTAGCTGGCTGGCTCGTCCTGTTACTCTGCCCGATGCTGGTCCCACAGCTTTCTTTTGGTTTCTTTTTTCTTTCTTATTCTTTTCTTTCTGTTCCCTGTTTCTGTGTTGCGCTCAATTTATACACTGGGGAGGGTTGCAGGTCTGATTGCCACCCAGTAATGATAACGCCCAATATGTTGGTGCTCAGTCAATTCATTTCTCTTTTCACAATGTCCAGTTTTCCTGCATTCAGACCATTTAAGTTCCACGTCGAATCTTGGTGTGTTATCGTGATATTTCCCTCTAATTTTACCTATTTTCTTCAAGGATAAGTGTTCTCATCAGGTTCGTTACTGGGTTGGTCTACTGTCGCACCTTAAGATTAACACACACACACATAGATATATATACACATACACACAGACCCTAACCACAACAGTGCTCTATGAATTATGCAGTCACAGCTTTTTAATCTCTTGCACTTCAAACCATACAAGTGCCTTATGACTAACATACACACAACTTGTCACTCTTCTAGCACTTCGAGACTTACTTATTATCGGTGCAAACAACATATGATGTTTAAAATATATCTAATACCTAATTATTACTTCAGTCTCTAGGAATACATTTAAACATACAAACACTCAACATCCTTGGCTATAGGCCATTTATCAACCAAGAATGCCTTACTTTACGTACTGTACCCTACTATTAAGTGGAGCTATCACCTTCAGCCTTAATAAACCTTGAAGATCAGAGCATATGCCAAATGTTTGACTGCTCCTGGTGCACTTAATAAAAATGACTTTATTACCTCAATCATGCTAAATATGAAGATAAAGTATAGAAAGTTAAAAGCAGCGTGTTATTTATCACATGGTTAATAATAAAAAATAGAATTAGGAATAATAGAAAATAAGATTGATAGTAAAGTCTTGGTATAGTCTTTAGGAAAAGCTTATGAAAAAGTAAAAGATGTCAAGAATGAGTGTCCTAGGCAGTTTGTGGTCTAACCCTTGAACTTGTTCATAAGATGCTGACGATCAAATGAAAGCAGTTGCACTTGGCTGGTGTCCTCTCCTCTGATGTTGTTCTGTTCTTTTCTTCTCCTTTAGACGAGGCACATTTATTATAAAATTATATGATGTTAAACTTTGCATGCAAGTGACCTGTATTTAAGTTTATTGGTTCTTTTGTTTTGAGCAAAATATACTGAAAATATAGACCAAAATTTACTGATTTTACACAACACAACACTTGGTTTTGTGCAGTGGTTGTTTCACTGTGGGGCCACATCAGCAGATAGTGTCTCAACGGATTTGTCCAATCTGCATCAGCTACCTTGACCTACTCCTTGCTCTTCCCCAGTCACATTTCAGGTACTTTCCAGCCTGGGGGTCCCACTTTCCAGTACCATGTTGGAGTCATTGTTGAGTCGTTGATCCATAGCATATTTTCACAGAATAATGTGGTAGGTTGCCAGCTCTATCCCCAGGCCAGAGCTGTTTAGCCAGCATACTGTGGCATGCCATTGTCACCCCTAACATCACAATGAGGAGAATGGTTGAACTTTGAATTAGTGTATTTTGACTGAAGTCTTCCCAACTTGTTTGAG